>NW_024372147.1:16256685-16464185 GCF_014805655.1 Passer montanus
GCTGAGCTGCGGCGCAGGAGCGGGCGGGCGGGCGGCCATGGCCTCCCCGCCGGGCGCCGAGAGCCGAGCGGACCCGGGCGAGCAGGAGGCGGCGGCGGCGTTGCAGGCGGAACTGGACGCGTGCCGCGCGCAGCTGGAGCGGGCGCGGCGGCGGCTGCGGCGCACGCAGCGCCTGTACCGGCGGGAGCGGGAGAGCGGCGAGGCGCTCCGGAGGCAGGTGGGGCCCGCACCCCGGGTAGCGTGGCCTCCGACCCCCGGGCCGGGCGGCACGGAATCCTCGTGGCCGCCACTCCCCCACCGGGAGCCGCTCGGCCCGCGCTCCGCTTGCCCCGTCCTCGCGATGTGCCCATTCCACAGGGTCCCTCAGCTCCCGGAGCTCGCCGGGCTCTCCTGGCCTGCGAGGGGCCAGAGCAAGTTTGAGGTTTCGGGTCAGAGCTTGGTGGTGAGAACGGTAGCGCCTTCTCTACCACAGGGCTAGATTTGGAATCAAAAGGAAAAATTACATGTAGTGGAGGAAAAGAAGTTTATTGAACGAAGTGTGAGGTAAAGGAGGAGTGGCAAAACTTCTCTGTGAATGCTGATGGCAAAAGAGGGAAGCCCTCACTGCGGTGTACAGCTTCCTTGTGAGGGGAGGCAGGCGGGCAGCAGTGATCTCTTCTCTGGCAGAACCCGAGGGAAGGGCCTCAAGGTGTGTCAGGGGCGTTTTAGATGGGATATGAGAAACAGTTTCTTCACACAGGGGATGCTTGAGCAATGGAAGAGGTCTTGCAGGGAAGTGGTCACAGCACTAAGCCTGGCAGAGCTCAAGGAGGGTTTGGACAATGCTCTCAAGCACATGGTGTGACTCTTGGGGTGGGTGTCCTGTGCAGGGCTGAGAGTTGGTGATCCTGGTGTGTTCCTTCTAGTTCAGAACATTCTGTGCTTTGCAAATGCCACAGTCATCACTACAGAACAGTGATCATTGCTTGAAATCCAGGTTTACGGGGTGGGCATTTAGGAATAACCTAAATGTTAGCCTAAGTTAAGTTTCTCTGGTCCTTTTTGAGCAGAAATTGTGTCTCTTTATGCCAACCATTCAAGTACAAAATTGTCTCTTGCCAAAAAAAATCACTTGAAACACCTGTGGTGCTGACCTGTGGTGCTGTTATGTATTGTTTGAATTACAGTATGCAAAATAGGCTGACTCTCTTTTGTGAGATGGCAGATCATTAAAATGCATTGTATTTTTATGTACACAATGTGCCTTCTCTACCACAGGGCTAGATTTGGAATCAAAAGGAAAAATTGCATGTAGTGGAGGAAAAGAAGTTTATTGAACGAAGTGTGAGGTAAAGGAGGAGTGGCAAAACTTCTCTGTGAATGCTGTTGGCAAAAGAGGGAAGTTTAGGGAAGCCCTCACTGCGGTGTACAGCTTCCTTGTGAGGGGAGGCAGGCGGGCAGCAGTGATCTCTTCTCTGGCAGAACCCGAGGGAAGGGCCTCAAGGTGTGTCAGGGGCGTTTTAGATGGGATATGAGAAACAGTTTCTTCACACAGGGGATGCTTGAGCAATGGAAGAGGTCTTGCAGGGAAGTGGTCACAGCACTAAGCCTGGCAGAGCTCAAGGAGGGTTTGGACAATGCTCTCAAGCACATGGTGTGACTCTTGGGGTGGGTGTCCTGTGCAGGGCTGAGAGTTGGTGATCCTGGTGTGTTCCTTCTAGTTCAGAACATTCTGTGCTTTGCAAATGCCACAGTCATCACTACAGAACAGTGATCATTGCTTGAAATCCAGGCGCAGGGAAGCGGTCACAGCACTAAGCCTGGCAGAGCTCAAGGAGGGTTTGGACAATGCTCTCAAGCACATGGTGTGACTCTTGGGGTGGGTGTCCTGTGCAGGGCTGAGAGTTGGTGATCCTGGTGTGTTCCTTCTAGTTCAGAACATTCTGTGCTTTGCAAATGCCACAGTCATCACTACAGAACAGTGATCATTGCTTGAAATCCAAGTTTACAGGGTGGGCATTTAGGAATAACCTAAATGTTAGCCTAAGTTAAGTTTCTCTGGTCCTTTGTGAGCAGAAATTGTGTCTCTTTATGCCAACCATTCAAGTACAAAATTGTCTCTTGCCAAAAAAAATCACTTGAAACACCTGTGGTGCTGACCTGTGGTGCTGTTATGTATTGTTTGAATTACAGTATGCAAAATAGGCTGACTCTCTTTTGTGAGATGGCAGATCATTAAAATGCATTGTATTTTTATGTACACAATGTATTGTGTTTTTAACATGCAATTTTTCTTTCAGGTAGAAGAACTCACTAAAGAAATCCACAATAGAAAGGAGAAAGATACGTCTAGTGTGGAAGTGCAGACGGAGGACTGTGCTGCGTGGTCACAAGCAGGTAGAGAGGGCGGTGACCGTTTAAATCGGGATATAGAGCAGTATCTTAGTTTGAAAATGCTGTAATGTAGAATACATTGCAGGTCTGTATCCTTTGCTGAATTAAATTCAGTAACCTGACTTAATCTTTCAGACTCTTTCATATTCATTTGAGGCATTAATTCAGGATAAAATGTATCACGGACTAGCGGAATTCACGTCATTGTAATTTGTTACGTAGTAATCTCATGTTGCAGATATACACACTTTACCAATTTTTGAAGTCTATGAAAACAAGACATAACTTATTCAGTAGAGTTAGAATAAATTCAGAGTAGAGGCACTACCTAATATTTGATTTTCATTAGATTACTTAATTGCATATATTTCCAGTTTAAGATTTAGCATCCTTAAACTCCATTAGTAAAAAACTGCCTTGCTAATTTATGCAACTTCAACTTCTCTTTCCCCTCTACCCCAGCAGATTATTACTACTATGAAAATTATTACAATCACACTGATATTCAAGATTGTGCATCTGAGCTACCAGTGCAGCACAGTCACAGGAGTGAAGGCACTGAGCATAATTCCACAGAGGAATTGGAGGCAGGTGTTAATATTCCACTGAGGAAGGATAGCACCAGAGCTAGTGAAGGTGGAGAAGAGGAACATTTCGTCGAGAATTCACAGGTTTTTGGACTGTCTGGAGTTTTACCAGTTTTGAAATCGGTATTCTGTTAATATTCCGTCTAAAAGATGTGTTTGCGGTCCTGAGAGCTTTATACAAAATTATTTTTTGTGATGGTCTAGTGCTGATAATACCCTTGTACTTCAAAACTAGTTCTTTTTGTAGTATGTTCCAAGCAGAGCACCCTCTGTGTCTTAGAGTTTGAGAGTTTTTGTAATCCTGCATGGCCTGGAAGTGAGATCTTTTTTATCAGTTGAGTATGTCCAATATGTCCATGCTGATTTTCCTAGAAAGTGCTTTTTATTTTTTCTTCCATTGACATAAAGAAGCGAGATATAAGGAGAAGAACATTTTGTGGTGGGTTCATTTTCTGCCCTGTTCTCCAACCTTTTCTTAGGTCACTCAGTTGATTGAGTTTGTGCCTCAGCAGCTAGCAACTGAAATGGAGCAGAGGGCAGAAATCTGTCTTAGGAATGCTCTGAAAGATGTTTTCTGTGTGTATATTTGGTGTGAGTCACTTTTGAGCAAAGTTGGAGAAAAACAAAAGACACAGGTTGAAGTCTTGGTCCTGTTGATATTAGTAGTTTACCAGTAAACCACAGCCAGATTTTTGCCTTCTGTAACAGTCCAGGTTCACAGAGCACTTACCTTTCTTGCTTTCTGTTACCAGGAGAAAGAAGAAACTTCAGTACCAGAAGGTTCTTTGGCAGAAAGCTTGAGAGCTGCTGCAGAGGCTGCTGTTTCACAAACTGGATTTATATATGATGAAAATACAGGATTGTATTATGACCATAGCACTGGATTCTACTACAATTCAGTAAGGATCATTTCCAAAATCCTTGGAATTTTTGTCTAAGTTTTGTTAGTAAAAGTTGATATGAGCAAAGAACTAAGATACAAGCTGATCTTATGTTTTGACAAACAGGTTACTGAAAATGAATAGTGTTAAAAGTTTGTTAATTAGTTTATTAATTACTTTAGTGTAATTAAAGATAGCAGGCTAAGACACAAGTTTAGATTTTAATTCTGTTTTTTGATGTCTCATAGGTGTCTAAGTTACTTGGCATTGTACAAATTCTGTGTTATAAAGAGGTCTGTGTATAATAGGTCTGTAACTCTTTCAGACCTAAAAGCTTGAGCTTAAAGATGTCTTGTTTAGAAAAAGGCATATTTCTGAAGTCAGGTGCTTCTCCACAGTGAAAAGAGTATTGGGAGAAAATACAGAGAATGTTTGTGCTTTTACTTGAGTACTTTTGCCAACTAGTTTGATTCTACAGGAAAAGAAAACACTTCTTTTAGAAGTGTTAGAAGAAATTTAGATGATGGTTAGAATTTCTTAATGGTTACTTTTTGCTATGCATTTTTATATCGCTTTTGCAAAGGTTTTCTTTGTGTCCTATGAAGTGTGTTTGTATATGTGTACAGATCCGTGGATAGATATGGCTACACTGTACTGCACTGAGAACGGAGTTTGTTTGCAGTGTTATATTCAACTCAACTGTAAAAAATGCATGTGGTACACAACTTTGTTTTCAGGATGCTTCTGGACGTTTTGAGGTGTTAAAGGATACCATTGGTTTTGACGTAAATGTTTGGGGCTATAGATTACAGTTTATGGTAGAATTATCCAAAAGGAATATCTTTTCTTGGTACATAAGTGTTCTGAATTGGGTTTGGTGGCAAAGTTCTGATGATGGGGCTGGCAGCTGCGGAGGTGGCCTCTCTGAGAGAAGGCCAGGGGCTGCCTGGAATGGCTCGTTCCTCTACAGGGCACAGCATGGCTATTAGAGAAGCTGGTGGTGCCTCTCTGAAACCGGTATAAGAAGGGGCACAGTGGAGTCTGTAGCGGGGCTGAGTGTGAAAAATAACCCTGTGAACACCAGGGGCGAAGAAGAAAGAGCAGGAGGAGGCTCTCCAAGCACCAGAGCAGCCAATTTCCTGCAATCCATAGAGCAGACCATGTGGAAGCTACTCATACTACAGTCCATGGAGGATCCCACACAAAAGCAGCTCCTTATGATGCCTTCTTTGGCTACCTAAAAACATAGACCAGAAAAATTAAGGGAATAAGATGCAGTTACATTTATTGAAAGGCCTTCAGGTACGTTTAGGGCAGACAAAGCCCCCCAAAGACTACACCCAGAATGGACGACAGGTCATGGGTTTTTATAAATTTGGTCCATATGCATTTTGGGGGTTAGCCTTCCAATGACAGTTTCAGGTAATGAAGTCATTTACCCCAAGTTTGCATCCACCCCCAGCTCACTTTTGTTTACATTTCTCAGGGCCTGAGACAGTGAGGAGTCCTGATTCCCAGGCCTGGAGAGGAACTGTTTTGTCTGGCCAAAATGGGAAAGCAGCAGCTAACACTCTATATGGAGTTTAGAGCTATACACTAAAGAATTGCAGGATTACAAATGCATGAAAAATATAAAAGCTAAAATCCTAAGGCACCACTTAGGCGACTGGAGTGCCCATGCCAGAGCTCAGAGCCCATCTCCCTGGTAGGAGCTGTGGAGGACCCATGCTTGAAGCAGTTCTTGAAGATCCCATGCTGGGCAGGGGAGAAGTAGCAGCAGAGAGGGACTTTTTGTTACTGATCTCAGCCCCTCTACTCCTCATTTCCCTGCACCGCTTGGGTGGGGGAAGACAGGAGGGGAGCTGGGAATGAAGTGGTACCATTGAGCTTGTGAAAAAAAAGGGGGTGGATGTTTTTAATTTGGTCCTTATCATCCAGCTGAATTTTAGCTATTTCCAAGTTGAATCTGGCTTGCCCATGATAGTGAGTTTTGTCTCTTGACCTATGAGCTTTCCATCTTATTTTCTTTACCAGTCTTGTTGAGGAGGAGAGTTGACAGAGTGATTGGATGGGTATCTGGGAGCCATCCAGGATCAAGCCACCACAGTTCTTTCATTTTATCAAAATTCAAAAGTGGTTCTTTATTAATCAGATGTTTCTTTCAACAGTATTTTTATTGACGTGATAACATTGTTCTTCATTTCTTAAAAAGGAAAACCAACTGTATTATGACCCAGCAACTGGAATTTATTACTATTGTGATGTGGAAAGCGGCCGATACCAGTTTCACTCACGAGTGGATCTGCAGTCTTACCAGGCCTCTGGTACCAAGCACACCAAGGATAAAAAGGGGAAAAAGAAGAGAAAAGAGCCAGAGTGGATTACTGCAGATGAGTATAAGGTAACCTCAGAACTGATAGACAGAAAATGCAAAATCTGTTGGATTTTTGTCCATGATGCAATTTATAGGCGGTAGGGCTTGGTTTTATGCAGAGAATGTATGCTTTATTTTTTAAACTATTTAAACATACTTAAACTGTATACAGCAGGTTGCTAACATGTAGTTAATGTTCAAATAACTTCCCCATTGAGTGATTAAGGATGAAACTTTTAACTTGTATCCCCTCACTTTTTCAATATTTTTTCAAATACTACCCAACTGTAAAGAAGTCTAAAACTGAGTGTCAGTGAAGTTTTTTGAATAGCAGGCACACTAGAATGAATTCAGTGTTGTGTGGGCTGGATTTACATGAGAAATTCAGTGGCAATATCTTGGGTTTGGGATTTTGGCTTGTGATTTGGTGTTGCTTTTTGTTTGGTTGGGCTTTTTCAGATTCACATTATCAACCAAAAAAAGCAAATTTTGAAGACATACTCAGATATACTCAGTAAGGATCTGAGTATATCTGAGTATATCTTCAATATATTGAAGATATACTCAGATATATATTCACAATCCTTTCTCTGTGACTGCCTTCCAGAGCGTAGTCCGTTGCATTTTACTGTATCTCTGCTATCATTTGGGATTGGTGTTTTTGAAGGTCTGTTTCTTTGCATATTGTGCTCTCCTATTGATACTTGTTCACTGTATTTTCATTGTCATTAGTGTGTGGATAAGCTGTACAGCCTAATGAATGCCCATTGTCATTAATATGTATTTTAAGTTGCAAAATTTTTCTGAGTGCTAAGAAAGCATATCATGTGGTGTGCTGTCTTGAAAAACATTACTGACTCCTGAACACTAAGAGGTACTAACACACCTATTAAACCTCAGGAAGCATTTCCATTATGAACACACTTATTGATGTTGAGTTCTATTCTGTCAATTTGTTTTATCATTTTAAGATAAAATTGAATATATTTGGTTTGCATTCTTCAAAGCTATTGCTTTGACCATTACATAGTTTCGTTATGTAGGCCTCAGACATGCAGGTTGGTTCTGAAATAATTACGTTACTGTCCAGATACTTGTATATAATTGTCATATAACATCAGTGTACAGTTAAAAAATTTAATCAGGAGTGAGGTCACCGTAAAGACTTGAAAATGGAAACTATTTACATTGAGAAAAAGTGTAATTAGGTTAAATGGATAGTGGTTGTTGACTGATTACACATTTTATAAACAAATTGTGGCTAATGCAGGAATTTCTGCTTCTTGAGGAAACTTCAAGTGAATCCTTCCATTTGGAAAGCTAGATCTGGGTACTTAGCAACACTAAGCATAATGCTTCTTTAGACTTCAGAGAACAGAGCTATTGCAGTGGAAGTGCAGTTTTACCAGCACCCAGGTTCAGGGCCTGCTCTGTACAAATGCTGAATTTGCATTCTGCTGCTCTCAAAAGGCATTAGTCAATACAGAACTTTATCCATCATGTGCCAGGAAAGAATCATGAAAAGCTCATAGGAATAAGTCATTATCATAAACAGATAAATAGGTCTCTTAAATTTAGTTCTGTGGTGAACTGTTGCCTAAACCAACAAGAGTGTTTATAAAAATTCTAAGCCGTGTATAGCTCTGACCTATCAAATAATTTTGCCTACTCTTTAGACTCCCATCATAGTAATAAAATCTGTAATCTGATTATACTAGAAATAGAGGTTTGTCTTAAGATTACTTTATACCAGTGTTTTTGTTTAGATAGTCTTGTTAACAGGTCTTTTCTGTGAGACTTCCACAGTCACAAGGTAGGAGGTAAACATCCATTTCTTTTCTTGTCTGTTTTATTGATGGCAAACTGAGTACTTTGCTTTATTTGTGAGTTAATTTGTTTGACCAACAAGGTAACAGGGAAAACATTTAAAGTATACTGTAGTGCACAGATTTTTTCTTCTGTGAATAGAGAGTGAAGGTCTATGTCAAGAAGTAATCATGGTCTTTTTAATTTTTTTAAACAAACAGGGAGAGTACTAAGTGAAATATAGGACTCTCCATTTTAAACTGCAAAAGTAAAAGAATGCCTTTCTGTTAGTGCACTTCTTTGTAAATGAACTGCTGAATTTAGAAGAAAAACTTACTGATATAGTTTACATAGCTGAGTTAAAACATTTTATTATTGTACTGTGGTTATTAATAACTTAAAAATTCAATGGTACATTAATATAAAGGATTAAGATTTTCTAGAATAACAGATGGCATTTTTCTGTTATAAAATGGGAAAATTAGTCTATAAGCTACACAGTCAAGTGCATAGATGCGTGGTATTTTTTGGCAGTATAATTGTTGTCCAGTTTAGTCTTGTATTGGCCAAGGCACTAATCAGTTTATAGTAGAATAAAACTAAAAACATCTGGTTTTAAATAGGACTTTGTAGTTGAAGCATAGTGTATTGAAATGCTTTTCTCCAAACGTACTGCCCAGCCTTCTCTCTCTTCTTTTCCCTGAATGCTGTTTAAATTACTGAAGTTATAACAATGCTTTTGAAGACTAGTCCCTCATTACTGCTTTTCCCAATTGATTATTGAATTGTGCTGCTAGCCTGAAAAAATGGTCCCAACATTGCCTCATTTCTTGACCAAAGTAGGTTTTTACTTGTCTTGCTTTTTCTACAGATGGTACAGATAGGAGAAGGGTTTGGATTAATGCCTGGGCTGTGGACCATTAGTGTTAAAAAAGTCGGGTGTCCTTCTGGAGCATGTCATTCACCCCATGAACTTTATAATTCTTGGGTGAAGCTGAGGTGGTTTATAAGAATATCCATGTAAAGCAGAGGAAGACAGCAGTACTTACAGAATCATACCAATTTTTTTCCTCTTTTTTAGTTAAAGGAATAAATGTAAACAAATATTTATAGATATTTATAATTACTTAGAAATTGTCAAATACAAGAAATAAGGAAATTTAGCAGTTGTGTGTAGATTATGAAGCATATATTTCTAGGTAGATGGTATTAGTAAGCAATGATTTTTACCAAAATTGCATGTGATTTTTGAGTGACTTAAAGTTAGTACCTTTTTTTGTTTAAAAAATGATTGTAACTGGAACAATCCATTAACTTTCTGTTTCTGGTCACAGGAGGGTTTTTTTGTTGTGGTTTAATTTCTAGCTATTATGAGGAAGTTCATATACTCAGCTATCTTATATACAGTATTTTTTTGCAAGCAGAAAACTAGGATACTTAACAATACAGAAACAGCGAGTTGTCAAAAAATGTTGTAGCATTCTTAAAGAAAACCCAATATAATTCTGAGAATGTAAAGGATAAAATTAATATGTTAAAATATTATTGCATTTTTTAAAAGGTAAATAACCTTTTGAAAAGCAAGAAAATACTCATAAGTGTTGGCTAACATCAATGTAATTCTAATTGTAAAAAACAGCGGAAGGGAAAATCATGTGCTTACTATCACCTGGGGAATGTGCAATTCATACAAGAACTTTCCTTAAAGACAAATGGATGCTTTCCAGTCACAAACTGAAACTATATTACAAATAGTTTCTTTTTACTTGTGAAACAAAGTATGCTATCTCTACTAGCTTGCTTTTAACTGACAATCAGGATTTATTTTTTTTTGCCAGGATGAAGTGTTAGCCTCTGTGCAGGTTATATAAAAACATTTGAGAATACCTTGGAACTTTTAGACATACAGTTTAGTTCTGGTATCTTTTTGTAGGGGTAGGTCAGAAAAAAGGTGGGTCAAGTAACATGGTATTTTCTTCTGTACAAGAAAAACCTTTAAATAAGTAAATTTGGAAAAGTTTAAACATTTTTAAAAGGTGACATAAGTGATAATAGGATCCCTGGCCCAATATCAAGATCCAGGGTTTCCATACATTCCAGTTTGGAGAGTAGACTGTGTGCGGTAGTGATCCTGCAGTTCTTCTTGCTGCCTTGAGGCTGTTGGAAATACATAGCAAAATTTGGAAGGAAGTTCTGACACATGCCATTTTTTCCATAAATTGTTTTTAAATTGTGGGGGTTTTTTAATTTTCAAGGTACCACCTACTAAATTTTATTTCAGTGTAGTACTCAAAATTAACTTTTACAATGTTCTTTTCCATTACAGATTCATCATAGCTATTTCTGTAGGAGAGGCAAGGTGGTTTTAGCAGTGTTTCCCATAGAACTCTTGAAGCAGTGAATTTTTTACTTTTTTATCACATGTAGTTTACTTTTTGCTGATATTCATCCCATCTTTAGGTACGTCAGTTGACAGAAACCATGGCTAATCTGAAGATTTCTTCTTTTGGATTGGCAGCTTCTGGTAAAGGTAGAGTTGAGACAAAAAACACACATTAGTCCATGGATGTTTACCTTTAACCTTGATATTTTTATTAAAGAAAAAAGAATATCTAGTAATTGATGTTTAGATACATTTTTTTCCTAAAGGAATTAATACATTTTTAAGCTATTTAATCAAAATCCATTCACCTGCAAAGTAGCTTTGAAATAGATTTTAAATACTTTGTAAGTAACATCTGAAGAAAACTTTGATGGCATTGTAGAATATTTGGGAAGAGAAGTGTTTAGCATCCCTGTATAACATAAAGGTTCTAGACTAAAAAAACTACTCATTATTTAGGTATGGTTATTTAATTCAGAGCTGTCCACCACCAGTATACAAAATGGCTCCTGTATGCTGTAGGAAGAGGGATTTTTTCTGGCATTTAATTAGATTTTTTTGCCCTGGAAAATTGAGTATTGTGTAGGGTGGATGAGAGTAACTGAAGTACTTGTGGAATGATTTTAGCACATGAAAGCTTAGTCACTCAAGTGAAAGAGCTATTTTTAAGTGTTTGAAAATATTTCTTCAGTAAAATACTGAATTTCAGATTAATTTCATATTGAGGGTGTCAATGCTAAAGGTATATTATTCAGTCCTGTAAAAGAGTGCTGAGAGCGAATGATTCTGCTAAATCACCTACTGAACTTCTAGCAGACCAAAAAACAGGCTACACATTTGAGAAAAGTTGTATCTGTCTATATTTCTCTGCTTTGTATAAAATAAATTCAGAAAAAAAAAGTTTAAACAACGTTGTTCTTCGAATTGAGCCAATTATGCTTACAATAATAAGTTACCACGTATGGGGATGCTGAATAATTGCATGAACATGCATGTTGGTCAGCCATAGTAAGAAAAATTGAAGTTTTGAAAGACAAAATGTCTTCCTCTGTAACAGTAAAGCAAAAGGTATAGTTAAATGCTTAAAATACTTTGGAATTTTCATTAAAAACAGTGAAATTACAAGTATAATATATCATTTCTAAGTAGGACAGTCTGCATTTCAACAGGTCATTGTAATCAGTAGTTTGTGGCGTATTCTCTATATAAAGTGAAACCATCAGTTCCACTCACATAAGCATGATTTGTTGTTCTTACAAGATCAGTCCTCATGGGATACATAAATATCCTGATGTCCAAGTACTTTCAGCTGACTTTTTCAGGGATACAGAAATCTGAACCAACTCAACTCTAGTTAAAAAACAGTTTATTTTCTATCAGATTGATAGCACCTCTCAGCTTCAGCTTAGTGAGAAAAATCACAGAGATCACATGGCAATACCCAGTAGATATAAAATTTTTCAAACTGGATCACATTGAGTCTATTCATGTCTTAACTCAAGACTGTTGGTGTCAATCTAGATGTATTGGGCAAAGCAACAACAAAAAAATGTATGTGTATGAAAAAATATCATGGTGTGAAAAATGGTTATAATGAGCATCTACTTGCACACTTTGTGTCTCGTGGCATGAGTTTCGGATGAAGAGTTAGGTAGTCATTGAGAAATTAAGTTCATTGCTAGAATTACAGGGTACTAGTACCCTGAAATACTACACTAATATTTACCGAATTTTGTGCTTACTGCCAGTTCCTGGTTTTTAAGTGATGCCTATGTGGAGGCAAGGCATTAGATGCTGTTTGCCTAGTTAGACTTTATTACATACTACACATGTTCTGTGTTAGTACTGGTAGTCAGCCATGGTTACTCCAGTCAGCAACTGAGCCCCAGACAGCTGCTCACTCACTCCACTAGCAGCAGGATTGGGAAGAGGATTGGAAGGCCAGGAGTAACAAAACCTGTGGATTAAGATATATCCACGTGCGCAAACAAAAGAAAAAACAATGAATTTAATTCACTGCTTCCCTGTCCGGGCCGGCAGGTGTTCAGCCATCCCCAGGAAAGCAGGGCTCCAGCACAGATAATGGTGACAAAGGCCAAATTGTCAACATCCCTTCTGCTTCCTTGTCCCTCCCCCAGCATTTACTGGCAAGCATGATGCCATACAATATGGGATAATCTATATAGCTGATCCCAACTGTCCACAGGGTGTGTCTTGCTTCCAACTCCTTGCGCACTCCCACCCTCCTTGCTGGTGGAGTGGTGCAAGCAGCAGAAGAGGCCTTGGTTTGTGTAAGTGCTGCTCAGCAATAAGTTAAAAAAAACCTCTGTATTATTAGCAGCCACATCTTCAACACAAATCCAAACCACAGCCCTACACTAGGCACTGTGAATAAAATTAGCTTTACGCCAGCCAAAACCAGTACATAGTCATACATAATGGAAAAGGATGTCTGTAACACAAGATTGTGTCAAATGCTATAAGGTTCATCCAGTATCTATATGCTTAATGTTTATACATTTTGTCCAGATGTGCATTTTAATACGGATCCATAAAATCATGAAGTGCTCAAAATACATATTCAGTTTTAAAATTTTTGATTTCATACAAGGTTTTCAAATGTGAAGACTGCATTTTTATCAGTACTTAACTATTTAGTTTATTTGCTTTCTTAACAGTTGAATGCAGCAATTGTGAAAAAATATAGAAACTGCTGAAAAGAGGCTTAATGGTCATACTGGCAAAATCATAAAATGAATGTATGTGTGGAATCCCTGGTCTGTTTATAAGACTGTTTAAAAAAATTCCTGTTTTCAACACAGAACTAAGAGTCTACTCTTTAGTATCCAGGCTTTGAAACAGCACCTTTTTCCTTTCGAGTTTAAAATATCACAGGCATCACTGTTGGAATTGAACGGTTGGAGCCTTGAACTTGGGCATGAGTGCATCAGTCATATCTTGTTTTGCCTTGCTTGTGACTTGAGCAGGTCTAGTTTCTTTGTTTTCAGATTAGATTAGATTAGAATACCCTGAGCTACTTTGTTAGTTTATCCTTTTATAGAAGTAATATGTTTTAGAGTGCAGAACACCTTGGTATGTTTGGTATCAATATAATACCTGTACCAAACATAAATATAGACAAACACACTGAAAAATATAACTCATGAAAGGAAAAACTAGATTTTCCCAAAATATTTCTAATGGAATTAATATGTTTGACATGTCTAAACTGTATAGGCTTATTTGTGGCAGGACTACTACTTTTTTTGTTTAAAATAAACAACATTACACAGCGACCTTGCTGTCCTGTTCCTTTCTATTCAAGAATTAGGGGATTCAGGGAGGAGGGCTAGTGCTTTATCGAGAAACCCTGAACAAACCAATAGTTAAGGCATAAAAGCCTTTTTTAAAAGCATTGGTTTTATCTGAGAACCTGCTGTCTTACTGAAGGTGTTTCAAAGGTACACTCTCCTAACTAACAGCTGAGAGGAATTCTTGTGTTTGTCATAGTCTGTAGCACTGATGCGTTTTAACAATTCTGAGAGTGCTTTAATTTCCGCTATAGTAAACATTCACATTATTTCACTTAACTTGAAATGGAAACACATAGAAGAAAGTCAAGGATATATTTTTTACCTGTGGTGTTGCGATATTTGATACAATTCAAGGCAATTGAAAGCTTTTATTCTGAACTAAAAATGGCACATAATTTAATCTGAGATTTTATTTATCTTTTAAAGCTACTTCTGTTCTTTCTCTATTTTCTCTTTGTTTTCCTTTTATTTTTTTAACATAGTTGTCAAGCAGCTAGATTGAGAATTACATTTTCAAGGTACTCTGGCAAAATTAATATGAAACTTCAGATTTCTCAGTTTTAAAAAGTTGGGTGTTTTTTTCCCTGATGATGAAATAAGTGAAGTGGAAGAACCTGTAGTGATCCAATCTGTCTCATATTCAGTAGAGAAACTGAGAAACTTTTTGCAGTAGAAAATGGATTTTTAGTGTAACTATTTCACATAGCATAAGTTAAGCTTGTACTCTCTGTCTGCTGTCTTGATTAAAGGCTCTGTTAAAGATGTGATTTTGAAAGGAGGAAGAACAGGTCTATAGTTAAACCATGAGTGAGCATTCCAGATATTCTGGACTCTGGTAATAAGAAAGAAGACAAAAACAGGAGGAAGATAAAATGAAGATCAGTTAAAGACCTGCAAGAATTGAATAAGAGAGGGGAAAGAAGTGAGTGTCATGAAAGTGAAATAGGAAAATATTCAAAGTGATGTTGTACGAGTTTGAAAATGAGGACAAGATTCTGAAGTTTCTAAACATTTCTAAAGTGTGATAAAAGAGTGACATTTAGAAGAGGAGTAAGTGAAATTTAGAAGAGGAGGGCAGTCACACTTTCCGAAATAGAAGATGGTCTCAGTCACATCTAACAGGATGTGAAAATATTTTCACTGAAATGTAAAAGTTCTGCTGATTGCATGTGTAAAACTTTCTGGAAACAAACTGTTTCTTAGTAGTTCTAAAAATAATTCTTCCTAAGTGAAGAATTTAATTCCAGGCTATTCTTTAGAAAAACTCAATCTGTAAAGACTGTAACATTGTATAACTCCCCTCCAGGATTTGGACACAGAAGAGCAGAAATCATCTAACAGTCTGAATTGCTTTTCCATCACCGAGCAAGTAAGTTCTACTGAAGAAGATGAGTCTCCAAATGTAAGAAAGAAGACTAAAACGGACACAAAACCACTAAACAATCTAACAGCCAAAGAATCCATTTCTACAGATGGTATAAATACACATTCGCACAAAAGTATACCAGACACTGCAGCATATACAGATGACAGTAGAACAGCAGACACAGAGAGTGAACCAGAAGAAGGTGAAATTACAGATTCTGAGTGTGAAACCTACAGTGAGGAGGAATTAACAAGTGAAGAAACTGATGATTCAGAATACTCAGAAAATGAAGGTGAATTATTGTGGATTATATGTGGTATTACTGTATTTTTCCAGAAGCCTGTTAAAAAAACCAGTTTGGATAATTTAAAAAAATATATAAAAGCATGTGACTTGAGATGCTTTGAAAACATTCTATATGTTACCAGCATTTCTTTCCCTCTCTTCACTTGTATAAAAGTAAGTAGTAGTTTTTATAAAAGCTGTTACTGATGTAACATCTGTGCTTGTGTGGAAACCTCAGGGATTGCAAAAATATGGTTTGATTGGGAAAGTGAAAGGAGAAAAGAAACTCTGGTGCTAAAATAGGGGTTCTAGACCAGTAATTCACAGTAATTCTGTATATTGAATCTCTTAAATTAATATACAGTATTTTTGATACTGTTTGTAAACCATCATGTGCAATTGAATGTAAGATGGGTCTACTGTGGTGAAAAGCAGCATGGAGTAGTCAGTACTAGTTGAAATCCTATTTTGTTTATATTCCAGTGGCAAATTGTGAGAAATGGATATAGACATGAAACCTGCATACTGTTTTATACCAAAGTGTTCTGCTAGGTCCTTAAAAAACAAAACAAACCCCCCCCTCAAAAAAAAAAAAATTTAAAAAAAAAGAAGGTAACTTGTGAAAAGCTTGATACAGCCAGTCAGAACTATGGATGTGCAAAGGATATAAAACTTACTGTAGCCTGGGCCCTGCTCACAGTTCATTGTCAGTTAGTTTCTTATGTTTCTATTACTTTACTTAACTGCTCAGATTGTAGGTGATTAATGCCATCCAAAATGTGCTTGCTACCATCAGGCTTTCAGACTGAATTGTCTTTTCCTAATATCCAATTTGGCAGTAATGCTGAAGTAATAAAAACTGGGACAGTTTCTCTTCCCCTAGTACCTTTTAAGGTAGTGTCTTCTCATTTATGTCTGCTCCTAGCTGAAGGTCATTGGAGATTGTTTCTACAAATGTACATCCAAGTACAGAATTCATACAGCTGTCAGAATATAGTATCTTAATATAATAATCAGGCAAAAAAGCATATGCATCTGTAGGTTCTGTTTATTATTTTTTCTTATCCATGTTGATGAATAGCATTCCTAAGAGAAAAAAACAGTAAAAATACATTTGACATAGAATTGTCATATATAAAGTTTGATATGCGGTAGGTTTGTGATGTGGTGAACAAAAATATACTGCCTTTTCTCAAAGTAAAATTGCTTTCTAATTTGTAACAATTAATGATCCATAAATTTACAGTATACTAGTAAATTTTGTGAATGTATGTATATTTTACTGCTGTAACGAATTGTCCACATGTAAACTGGAATTAGGAAAACATTTGTAATACTTTGGTCTGCAGTCAGAAAGCCTTTGAAACAACAATCTCATCAAAGTTTTCTCTCAGATGTTGTTACACATTTCTTTTCATGAATGTTGTATATTATTCAGCCAGGTAATGGCTGAAGGTTTTCAGTTTTTTGAAAATAGACTGTAAAGTTAAAACTGAAATGTATTGGTAGTAATGGTGGTGGTGATTTTTTTTTCTATATAATTACAGATGAAGAAAAGATCTGGCCTCCTTGTATCAGAGTAATTGTAATAAGATCACCAGTTCTGCAGACTGGGTCACTTTATATTATCACTGCTGTGAAATCTGCTACAATTGGAAGGTAAAACTGAATGAAATTTTATATAAATATATATCTCAAACTGCCTATCTTTGAAAGCTGTGGGAAGCACTTAGGATTGCATGTCTCTACTCTTCGCGCTTGTCTTCCTAGCCTGCAGCAGTTGTGAGGCAGTCAGAGTTTGGTTAGTCCATAGTAAGAAAATCAAGTCAGGTCACATAATAACATGTCCTGATGATAATGTAACAGCGTACATACTTAATGCAGCTCAGCAGACCTGACTAGTTAGTGATAACTTGAGGTTATAGAGCCCCAGTGGCAATATAGCTGCAAGTCCTTCTTTGAACACTTGTTTCATAGAAAGTAAGTAAATTTTGTCCCAGGCCACTGAAGTACTTTTTTTTCAGAAATGGAAGAATGCCCTTCAGAAATCCAAGATCCCCAGAAAGCATATCCTAGACTTCTTCACACCTTCAAATTTCAGAAGGGTTTGTTCACTGGCTTTAAATAGTAAGCTGGTTTGTGCTAGACTGTATGCATTCTTCAGTTCTAAACCTGGTTTGTTCATTGTGGATGATGAATTTATTGATGATGTAAAGCTTTCTTCCTTGCTTACTTGAAAACCTTACCCTGGAAAAGCTGTTTCTGTCTAATGCTGATAGACATATTTTGATTTGCTCTTAAAGGTTGAGGCTGAAGATCAAGAGACAATTCTACTTTGAATTTGCATATAGGTCTTTTACTAGCTGCATTCCTTCTTAACCCCTTAGTATAGGAATGTAATACACAAATCCCTTCTTCCTACTGCTTCATTGTTTTGATAACAAAAAATGCAAACAGACCAAAACTCACCCTGTACAGATTACTCTTTGTTTACTTGTGTTACCTACCTGATGCCAGTAAGAGTTCAACTTCACCATGGAACATGGACACCAAGATGCACTAAAGAGCCTGAAGGATGCAGAGTTCAGACTGTTAAAGGGATTGCATGACAGTTCAGATAGAAACATCAGGTTTATAGATAAGAATTTATTTGTACTGTTTGATGATTTATTAATCATCTGCTTTGTATCATTTATACGAAGGGACCTGAAGGAAGTCTTTACATTGTATATACAGCAACACAATGTTTCCTATCTCTAAAAAATTCTTAATAGCTTAGAATAGAAATACGATACTACAGTTCAACTGAAATATATACCTTTCATAAGCCACTTAAAAGACCTATTTATACTTTGTTGTGATTTGTATATCAACTTGCCTTTCCAGAGAAAAAGATGTTGGACACACGCTTCAGATTCCTGAAGTTGGAGTCAGTAAGGTAACTCTTGTTCATGTCTGCTGAATGGTAGATCAGAAGACATAAATATATGAATGAAGCTTTAGATTTTATGGCTTTAAATTTGGAACATTGTGTTAATTTTTTGAAAGAACTTTCAGAATGAGGTATGGCTTTAGCCAGACTTAAATTTAGAAAAAAGGGAAACATACTCTATTTTACTGAATGGGAACTTAACACAAACAACAATGTATTTTCAAAGTCTTTGAGTCTATAATTTTGTAGTTATTGAACTTGAGGACAAACCCTGTAAAGTACTAACGGTATATACAATTTTAATGTTAGATAGTAAGAATTTCTTTACCAAGTAATGCAATCCTTGCAGTTACGCTCAGAGCAAATGGGTTTCTTATATTTTCTTTCAAGCAACTGTGGAAATTATATAGAGGGGCTTTGAAAAATTAACAGAATTCCTTTCAATTGTAGATTGAATGGAAATTTTAGTTTTAAATTGTTTGCTCTGTTTTGCTAAATACTACAACACAGACCCTAAATACAGCACTCCTAATAAAATAAAACCATAAATTCACAAAGTTTTGTCATCCAAACAAAAAGTTTGTTAAAAAAAATCTATAAATGGCAGTATCTCATGAAACACACTTTACTATGTCTATTTTAAATGATAGTTCTCATTAATCATCTGCTATATTTCATATTGAATAATTTCTGGAGTAAATATTTCCCTGCTATTAATAACTTTTTCAGGTATGTGTTTGAAACTGGACAAAAAAAGAAGCCAAAAGGCTTTTATTTTTCTGTAATGTTACCATTTCAGTACTTCACAGATACTGACAGTTCATATAAGAAGTTACTTCACTTTTGAGACAGGGAGTCAAAGGTGAAAAGATAAATTATGTACCTGCAGAAATAAAATGTTATGTGCTAGTTTGTTTTCCTCACTATTCTTACGTTTTAGCTGTGGTCAACTTTGGTGTTTGCTTTTCTTGAGTGGAAAGTGAGATTTACAAAGCTTTTGGTTCTATTCAGTAAAGCAGAAGTAGAAAATAAAATGTCTATTGAATGAACTAGTCAGTCCGCATCATTATGGGAGTGTTCCATGTAGTAAGAAATGCTAGCCAATCTGCAATTTATTTTTTTGTTAACTTAAAACAGTAACTACAATTGCACTAAACTGACAAATTTGAAACAGTCACTTCTCAATAGCCACTTCTTTACACTTAGTGCTTTTACTGGAAGTCCTAATAGGTTGGAGAAGTTGATACTTTGGTTTCTTTGGTGGCCTTTTCTGGAGGTGGTACATATCTTTATGAATTTGGTCAGGGGTTGCACTGTTTCTGGTCTGTGGGAGCAATACCGATACAGAACTGCAACAAGGCAAAAAAAAACCAAAAAAAAAAACCTAAAAAAAAACCACCCACCACATTATTAGTCTCAGTATTAGAAAGGTGATAAAAGAAACAGCAAGAGATTGATACTGATTGTGTCCTGAGTGTTAAGCCTAAAAAAAAAAAACCACCACATTATTAGTCTCAGTATTAGAAAGGTGATAAAAGAAACAGCAAGAGATTGATACTGATTGTGTCCTGAGTGTTAAGATCCAGGAGAAGGCGAGTTATGTGAAAGTTACAAAAGCATGGCATTTAGGGAGTTATTTCAGATACAAAAGACCAAGTAAATGGAAGCAGAATGAGATCTATTTTTAAATCAGAGTGCTATAAAGTACCTTAAGAGCAAAAAGCCTGTTATTTTAGTTAAGAAAGCTATATTACTGAATCTTGCAGTTCTTTAAGTAAAGCATACTTGCCACATTGGAAGAATATAGTTGTCCAGTACTGAATCAGCTTATGAACAAAATCATTATATTAACTGTATACATTTAATTCATGCTGTTGTGGCCCATTAATTTACATTTCACAAGAATGAAATCATAAAATGTGAAAACTTTATTAACTTAGAGTACCAGAGCCACTAATTTCAAAGGTCTCAAAATATATTCTGAAATCTTACTTTAAAATAACATTTAAATTGTTAAGTATTCACTTAACAAGAACGTTTAACTTAGGCTTCTATTTGTCAGTTTCACGCAGAAGTGTATTTCGACCATGATCTGCAGAATTATGTTCTTGTGGATCAAGGCAGTCAGAATGGAACAGTTGTTAATGGAAATCAGATACTCCAGGTGAGTACCTACTGTTTTAGTGCGCTGTACATTGCAGAAAACTAATCTTGTGGTTACTTTAAATGTTTTACAGCAAATCACTTAAAATGCCATTGTATGTCTTCTTTCATACATTAATGCCTGCCTTGGTTCCCTTCTGATTTTAGGACCACTTGGAGTACTGAATGTTTGGTTATACTAGGAAAAATCCACTATGCTTACAGTTGCTAGATTGAAATACCCACTGTAGTTAAACAGTTGCCTGCATTTATGAGACCACACTAAACTACTGAGTTGTAAGCAGTGTGCATGAAATAGAGTTTGTGCCCTTCACGAGTTTTTAATTTACCTGCAAAACTTTCTTTTGGTGTAGCCTAAAACAAAGTGTGATCCCTACATCCTGGAGCATGGAGATGAGGTGAAGATTGGCGAAACTGTGCTTTCTTTTCATATTCATCCTGGCAGTGATACTTGTGATGGATGTGAACCAGGACAAGTTAGAGCACATCTTCGCCTGGACAAGAAAAAAGAGTCTTTCGGTTAGTAATATTATCACAGTATACATTTTTATTATGGCTGTTTACTTTAGAAAAATAATATTTAGTTCAGTTTTCGTATAATTTTCTTGTCAGCTGATAATAGTTGTACATAATAATGTATTTTTTTCTTGGCATATGCATCTGTGTATAATAATGTCAGAACAAAAATTCTCTCATTAGTCTTATGATTCAAAACATTAGATTAGTAATTACAAATTCAATCCTGTGTTCTTCCTTTTAGTTTGTCCAGCACTTAGCAAAGAAGAGAGAGAGCTAGTCAGAAGAAAAGCATTAAAACAAATACGGGTAAAATATGGTTTACAGGTGAGTTTACAGTAGAAGTTGATTAAGTTTTTGTGATCTTGTGGTTCTTACTTTTTTTTTTTTTAAGTACTTTCTGATTCCTATTTTAAGCTATAGACTTTGTTGCATAAGGGAGGTTTTCAAATGCCCCAAAACAGCCTCATTTGTCTTTTGTACCCTAAATAATTATGCTTTACAAACCTCTGCAAAGAAAGATGATGATAAGAGAGCATGAAAGTTCCAATGAAAATTAGAAAAAAAGATCCTTTCAAAGTGTACAAGATTCCTAATCTTTGGAAGTTAAGATTTTGCAAGACACTTCAGTTTTTATTTCTGTAGATTAAGTTTTCAATGAGTTGAAGTTCTCTCTTTCATTTGTAAGGGAAACATAATGAGCAACTGAAAAAATTATGGAAGGGAATGGGAATTTTTTCAGGTTTTTAAGTCCATAGAAGAACACCAACATGAACATACAGGCAATATATATATATGTATTCAAATTACTTCTGTTGTGGAAATAATTTTAACATGCAGTTGCTTCCAGCATTCGTACTAAGTATACGTGTAGAAAACAGAATGCCATCGTTTCATTCAAGTTCTTCAGGTACCAAAATAATACTGATACAGAATCTGTAAACCTACTTGTTCTGTCATTTATCCTGAAAATAAGTAGGTACTGAGGAACAGGCTAAATTGTTATATAAAAAGCCAGTGGCATGTGCACATGATTTTCTGCTTAATATGGAGAGATTGACTCTTCATACCAAGAGAAGATTTAAGACAATCTGTTATTTTATTTACAGCTTATGAGAAATTACTGAATTTGGCAGTGTTACATGATGATGGCAGTAATATGGTTTATAAGTATGCCTGTAAGCTAAGAAAATACTAAGTGAGGACTGCAGGTTTTTTTGTAAGATTTACAATTAATAAAAAAGGCTGAAGCTCCCATACTTTTGGAGGGAAAAAGGGAAGTTAACAAAAATAAAGAATTTAAACCCCGCTCTCTTTGTCTTGATGCAATTGAATCTGCTTGGAAAGAACACAGAATATGAAGACAACAAGGCAGTGAAAAATCCGAAGTACAAAGACAGAGCAGGAAAACGCAGAGAAACTGTTGGAAGTGAAGGAACCTTTCAGAGAGACGACAGTTCAGCTTCTGTTCATATGTAAGTTGGGGGTGGGGGAAAGGATCCCCCATGCCCTTCTCTTGTGAATCTTCAAAAAATTATAATGAAATAAGTATCAATTTGTTACTAGTGTGCAGTTTGTTAAATTACAAATTACCTGTATATATTGTGTTAGGAAAGCTAGAAAATTTTAAGTTTTTCACACTTCCCATTTCACGTGCTTTTATTTATTAACTCATCACCTTCCAAATAAAAATATATGGAAGGTAAGGAGTAAAGGATGGCAGTAAGGATGTTTACATCACTTCCTTACCAACTCAAAAATGTAAAGAACTCCCCAGCTGCACTAGTGACATCTTCAATAGTGTCTGTTTTTCAAATTGTTCAATTTTCATTTTTCCTATCCAGTCCCAGTAATAGTACACATGCAGATTTTTCACCTGCAGATTTTCACCTGCAGCTTCTCTCACTGTCAATATTCAGCCATTCAAGGACATGCATTTACATATCTCTCAAATCACACTTGATGTTGTTGCTTTGCCTCTGTAGCTGTAGTTGGGTTTTTTTAAGCAGCATAAACTTGTAGGTGTGTGTAAATTAATAAAAGGAAGTGTGAGCTGATGAAATAGGTGCAGTAAGATGATTTGGCAGTGATACCGCTTTTTCCATATTGTAATCCATACCCTCCTACCCATGATGTATCTTTTACTATGTATCTTTAACTCCCAAAGCAAGCAAGTAGTTCAGAAGTTTTAAGAAAGCTGATAGTGAACTTGTTCTTCTGGATGACTCTTAATGGACTGATTCCTGATTTGTACGTATGCACATTTCTGTTGTTCAGTATTTGAAAGCATACTCTTTATATTAACTCTTGCTTATCTTAAACTTTCTTCAAAGTGAAATCAGCAACAGCAACAAAGGACATAAAATGCTGGAGAAGATGGGATGGAAGAAGGGGGAAGGTCTGGGAAAGGATGGTGGTGGCATAAAGGATCCGGTAGGTCTTTCTGGTTTTCACTTGAGACAAAAATAATAGGAATGTATTTGTAGTGAAAAGTATCTAAGTGTATGCCACTATTCATTTGAAAGTTACAAAAACCCTGGTTAAGAAGGAATAATCTCAGTAGAACTAATCTCAAATTATTTTTTCTTTGACTAATGGGTTATTTTGAAATTTTTCAGTACTGTTGTCCCTTCACTACACTGTGCTCATTAGGAAACTAAGCAAAGGAGGACAGACATCTAGCCTTTTAATTAATAATCTCATATTTGAATACAAAGTCTGGAGCAAAATTGGAATAATGTAAGTGATGTGATTTGAAAATCAGTTTAGGGTGGAATTCTTTCTTAGAGGCTGATGTAGCACAAAAATTGAGCTAGATGATGGGCATTGAGAGAGGAAGAGATGGCAGAGGTTACTGTAGCCAGCAAGTTGTGAGCCTCTGTGGCAGCCGTGTTAGCCCATTTTTGTCACCAGAAATGTGTTGTCTTTTGGCAGTAGTGCTGCTTAGAGCCATACCATACTCTGTGTTGTCAAACTAGCCAGTATAGGGATCATATGCCACTCACTCAGTGAGGTGTATTTCACAGTAATTTTTGTGGCAGGGGACATTATTTAGGACTCTTGATCATAGTTCCAGAAATGCTGATCTGACACATCATTTTCCTGGTACTGTTCGTGTATGATCTAGGTGTTTTAGAACATGAAAGAGAAGTGCTTGGGGAGAGGGCATGGCGTATTAGAAAACCAGAATTTGTAGCATTTAGAATACCTAACTTGCAATTACAACAGTATTTCATGTATTTGACAGATCCAACTGGAGTTACATCAGAAGCATGCAGGTTTAGGTACTAGGAGACCGGCCTCAATTGAAGACGTTCAGCTTGTCCAGAGCAAGAATAAAAAGAACTGGGATAAAGCAAGAGAGAGGTTTGCTGAAAACTTCCAAGACCCTAAATCACAAAGGGATACAGCTAAGAGTACACTTTGGGTTAGAGGGACTGTAGACTGAACTATCTAGTCCCACAGCAAGGTAATTCCTGAGTATAAATAGTTGGGAGAGAATTTATTTTTATTCTTTTTGCTTTTGCTAAAGCAGGAGTTTGGTTATATGTAAAATACAGTTGTGGAAAAATTTAATTCAAGATTAACTCTGTTATGTTAATTGGTTTTCTGTAGTCTTCATGCTTTTATACACATTTTTAATACAATATGAATGGAGTTCAGAGGGATATTCAAATTTAAGTACTTGAAAATTATTTTCATCAGAAACAGGAATCTTTCATTATGTTTTTACACTTCACAGAAAGTTACGCAAAACAACTGTTACACTTAAATATGATACCTTTAACACTTGAACAGTGGTTTAAAATCAAGGTGAAAAAATAAATCCCCCAGATCCCTAGTAAAAAAAAGTACCATATTGCTGTTTCTTCATGTTTGCCATTAAGTGCTCAACAAGAGACACACCACTCTTAAATTTATACAGTTCAGTACTAGTGACAGGTCTCAGCATACATTGGGCAAAGGAAAAGTGGGGGGGAAAGCTTGTTTTTAAATGATTCATCATTACTGTTCAAAAATACCATACTCCATGAAATAAACTACCAGCATTAGTGAAGAAAACAATGTTCAGAGACAGCTTGTAGCAAAATTTTCTTCTGTGAAGAACTTGAGATTTGTTTAGTAAATCTGTATCATGCCTTTACAACAGGAGGTATGTTTAGAAAACTGCTGTCTGTTTGTATTTATTAACTTCTTTTTCTGATACATCCATTGCTGGCAATGGAGTTTATGCCAGAAAAAAACAACACAAAGAACGGATTTTTAATGGGGAAGGATTTCCAAACTGAAGCTAAATGATTGGTATTTACTGAATGTTCCTAAACACAATAAATCATTGTCAATTTAAGCAGTGTGCTTCTTCAAACTATCTTCATATGTTGGATAGGAGTGCTCTTCTAAAATGAGTAAAACTTAATCCCAATTTGTTCAAGTTGAAGTTCTGATACTTATCCAAGCAAACATGGTAGTCTCACCATCCTACCAGATCATGCGCACAACTGTGAAGCACTGTGGAGTAGAAGCAGAACAAGTTACCAGCCATTTGTCTTAATCTAGACACATACAGTATAAAGCAAAAGGTCCAGTCTATTATTTAAATCATGAAAGTTGCCCAAGTTTACAACCTGAAGCACACCTCCCTTCTGCAGACAGAGGTGAAGATAAAATTATCCGCACTCAGTGCATGGAGCAGCATAACTTAAATTTAGTTCACTGTTTGCCTTTGTAAGCAGTTAGTTTTCTACTCATTTAGTGATAGATACGTATTATTGCTGTTGCAATAATATACAGGTATTGCTGTGTTATGTACTTTGGTGCTGCATTCCTTTTTATTGGCAACTTCACATTTTCAGAGGCTTTTTGTAGCTGTGAAAAAAATGTTATTCTTTAAGTTCTGGTCTGTACTTGTTAAGTTTTAGTTCACCATTTATCTAGAAACCTCTTCCTGCTAGCAGGAGGAAAAACTAAAAGTATGCTAAAAGAATGTTTTTGCTTTTCTTTTGTTTTTATTTCTGTAGTCTTCAAAGCAAATCACACCATAAACCTTAATGTGGTGTGAGTAGGAACCATAGCTTTCCTTTTCCCCAGTTATTCAAGTGTAACAGCTGTAAGAACAGTGAATCAACAAGTTTGCATTTCATGAAGTTTTTGAAGTAAGACATAATTTGCCTTCTGTGAGAGGCATGGTCTCACGCAGTCAAGACTGACTGCTTTCAGTACTGCAGCTTCCTCTTTCAGCAGTTCTATATAAAGAGCTGAAGCTTAGGCATGGTTCAGTATTGGTGTAACAAATCCTATTCTCTCTTGATGCTGCCTAGGGAAGTGGAAAATGCAGTACCATTAATACACAGATTGTTAACAAAACAACTGGAGGTAAGTTTGAGTAATCCTCATCAAGCAGTTGTGTGCCTTGATCAAGTAGAAAGACTTGAATTGCACTAAATATGACTTTTCATCCTTTAGTGACCTCTTACAAATGAGTGAGGTGAAAACCATCAGTGGTGTGCAGGCCTTATGTGCAAATGCAGTACTGCTTTCCCTCATGTCAGAAGGGGAACATGAGTTGCTATTGCACTATTATAATTTCGGAGGCTGTAACCAGTAAGATACAGCATAAAGTTTAACTGTCTTACCTTCTCAGTCCTCCAACCATCCTGTTGCCTTTCCCAGCTTATGATACTTCATAAGTTCCTAAATTCAAATTGCCTTTTTATACAGCCAAAGTCAAGTTTCAGCAGTTTGCTTTATATATAAATACTGTTAGTGAATACATATAATGCTAAAGTTCTTAAGGGTAAAATTAATCAGTTTATATAAACAGTTTTCTGTAGTCCTCACAGTGAATTTTGTCAACTTAGCAAACATACTTCTGAAACATAAAATAAAGAGTAATAGGTACATTCTTATCTTAAGAGCTGAACCATCCAGCTGGCACATAAAAACATGGAGTGCAATGTTGTGTGCAAGGCCCTGAACTATCTGCGTATGAACTGCTTCTACAAAACATTACATAGGACGAAACTGGACTGTTTGTTCCAGCAAAGCTGCTGCAGCTGGTTGTGTGAAGTTAAAGACTGAGGCTTTCTGCCAGCAGATGAATCCATGGCAGCAGAAAGAGAGCATCTTAGTTACCAAAAAGCCGTACTGAAAGGTGTATTCCAATGGATTTTTTCCTGTGTGATCTTTTCCAAGTGCTGTGATCTCTTAACGTGGGAATTTTTTTCTCAGCGAGTTTCTGATTTCTAAACGGGTTTCACCTTATTTTAATCCAGCAACACCTCTCTGTTGATAAACATACCTGCATATGGCTTTACAGTAGCAGTGATCCTTGTTCAGCCCTTCAGCGCACCAGGGCATCATCCGCTCTCCTCTGTCCGTACCCAAGTCACCTGGTGTCATTTCAGCGCTGCAAACAGGACACATGCTGCCGCTCCTGCCGCTCCTGCAGCTCTTCGTGTGATAGGGCAGGGGAAAAAACGGGGCTGGCGGCCTGTCTCCCCGCGCTGTGCCCGGGAGGCCGCGCCGCGGGCCGCGCCCAGCAGCAGCCCCGCCGCAGGGCCCGCGGGCCGCCCCCAGCAGCAGCCCCGCCGCAGGGCCCGGCCGTGCCCCCGCCCCGCCGCCATCTTGTGTGGCCTGGCGGCGCGGGGAAGAGCGGAGCGGGGCCCGGCGCGGCCTCGCCGGCACCGCGCCGCCCGGGCTTCCCCCGCCGGGCAGGGCAGAGGCACGGCGCCGACCCTGCCCGAGCTGCCCGCTGGTGTGCTGCTCTGCAGATCAGGAGCAGCGAATGGATTAGGAAGTGCATCACATTACCACAGGACAGGCAGACAAAAACAGCAGCCGAAGACAGTAATTTAAAAGTACACTTAGATTACTTTTGTAACATTCAGACTTAGAAATGATCCTAAGAATGAATGTGTGGCGTCTCAGGAGCGATCTTGAGAAAGATGCCAGGAAGAGCCAGCGTGGCCAGTAAGGGAGGCAGCAGAGCAGTAATCTCGAGCACCTCATTCACACAGAGCTGACTCTTAAATTCGCCATGCCCTGCCTGTCTGTTGTGAAAAGCCGTACAGCCCCTGCTCCTCAGGCTACCCCGGCCCTCTGTTCATCTTCCTTCCCTTTTCTGTCCAAGGACCATGATGTTGCCTTTGTAGTCTTCAGGCAAGCCTGGTTCCTGCTGCAGATGGTGTGCTTTGGCCAAACCTCACCTACTGGACTTCGTGGGACTGGGAAGTTCACAGATTGTCAAGCTAGAATGTATAACACTCTGAGTCTTGCGCAAAAACCTGTTCACCTCCAACATTTTACTCCTTCAGTCCTTTGTTTCTTCCTTTGTTGTTTCTTCTGGCTTATTTTTTTTTCTCTAGATCATCAGATTTCTTCATTTAGCTGCTTTCTACACATAAAAAACAATGTGCTGAGTAAGTAAAACTGTGATATTTGAGTTGCCTCCATCAGATTGCTCATTGGGCTTGTTTTTTCAGCATTTTATCCTCTTTACTCAGCCTGTAACGCCACCAGCCAGGAGTAGTCTAAAGTGGCAAGTGGTGTTGAGTAAGGCTTATTATGAATCAAAATTATAGTTCCTGTTCCATAAGTTCCTTGGCAAATCCCTCATCATTCAATTTGATTCTTCAACTATGCACTAGAAATAATACTATTTTCCCCTTTTTAGAGGTACTCAAAAAGCAACCAGTTCTATGTGGCTCTGCTTGAGCAGGGAGTTGGACAAGATGACCACCAGATGTTCTTTCCAACCTCAGCTGCTTTGCAGCTCTGTGATTACCACAGAAGGTACAGTGAAGAACTGATCGGCATTTGAATATTGCATGGGTAGAGGCTGTAGGCATGTTAGGCAAGCAGAAGGAAGTATTGAACTCAAAAATGGTAAGAAAACCAACAAAAAGCCCAAGGAGAATGGGCAGTTGAAGACTTGCCAGCAAGGAAAAATCTGCTGACCCCTACCTTTCACCAGATATCTTTCAAGCTGGGATTCATGGTCCTACAGAGGTTGAGTTTCAAGAACAATAAGCATGTGATGAGTGCAAATGGTAAAGATTAATGGTAAAGATTAAACCAGAGTTTTGTAAATGGCTTGGCAAGCCAAGTCCAGCATTCCTCTACTGAGCGTAGGAAAGAAGCATAGGTGAAAAATAAAGAAAAGGTGATACACTCAGTAAGTGGCACAGCAGTGGACCATTTCGGTTTTTTTAGTGTTGTCACATGGTTTTTAAACAGTTACAGTTGTGTAACACTGCAAAGTTGTGGTGTTCCCAAAGATTTGCTTAGAGGCAGGTCTTCATACAACTGTCTATTAATGGATGGTTGCACAGTGTAATGTAGGTGCACTCATCCTCCATGAAGACAGTGGAAGAGAAACTCCACTGAGGCATATCTGGGGTGTGTTTTCTGTTTGGAAGTCTTTCTGAGAGACTTTCTGACCTCTGTTGACCAAGAGGCTTGGGGGTTTTTGGTTGTGATTGACATAAGAGAGCAGAGCTTCTGTCTGAGTGTGTTACTTGACTATGAGCACTTGTTATCTACTACAAAGTCAATGTGATGTGAACATGGTAACCAGGGGGCCACTGGAAGTGGCCTTCTTCTCTTTATTCAGGTTGAGCACAACATAACTGGGTGGACAAGTCCCCTATCCAACAGTTCAAAGCTTTTTAAAGCATTTGATGAGAAAGAGGGTATAACTGGGGTGTTCTTGAAAAGAATAATTTTTTTATGCAGCAATTCCATTTTTCATTTTACCATATAAATGCTTCATTTGAGACTTTTATCTTTATACAATTAAGACTTGACATGGAAATTGCTCACAAATTCCCTAAAATAGCTTAATCCACTGTTTGTCTTTAGTGTATTTAAAGAAGGATGTATCTTCTGATGAATTTGCAATATGTGGGGCTTTATTACAAACTGAGATACTTTTTGTATGCTTTGACTTGATCAGGAAATACACATGAAAGATTTCTGTGAGTTTCAGCTTTACCTGTTTTTCCTCATGTCTGTACATGTGGCACCCTGCAGACACCCTGCCATTAGGACGATGATTGAAGTCTGCACCTTGCTTGCCCATTTACATTGAATTTTGCCACAGCCAGAGCTGAGCGAAAACTGAATGTGGTTTTAATGCTTGTAACCTTTCACACTTTGGAAGTATGAACAAGCTGCTACGTTCCTTCTTCCTCAGGTCTTCTGCAAAATCCATGTCTGTTTATTCGGAGTTATTTGAGTGATGGTGAGGCATTACAAATATGTTTAAACAACCGTCTACAACATGTGACATGATGCTTGCCTCTTTCCTCACTGTCCTGTGACTTGCATTCAGTGAAGTGTTTTCTTTCCCCTAGACACTGCTGACACCTGGCTACAGTAATATGCCAATTCCCAGTATCCACCATTAAAACTAACGAACTGTTGGAGCCTAGATAGATCATTTCAGTCATTTCAAATAAAGATTAAAAGGCTTAGCTGAGTATAAGGCTCATTTTTAAAATGCTGCAGTAGGTGTGTTATCAGGAGACCTTTAAGTTGAGATCTCAGTATACTTCAAAGGCTTCCTGTAACAGCTGGCAGGATTATTAATAGTTGCCACTGCTGATTTAGGTAGAGTATGTTTTCTTGGGGGATTTTAACAAGTCATGTCATTTTGTTCACCATAGTTTTTATTTGCTTTGCTTTGAAAGAAACAAGTTTTTATTCACTAGACAGTGTGCCTGGGTTTAACAGCTCAAAAGAGCAACCTACAGATTCCGGAATGTAAGGATAGGATCCTCAACTGGGATTTCACCCTGACTTCAGTGAGTGCACGCTGGTCACCATCACCTAATGATCTGGCTGCTGAAGCTCATAGGCCAGTGTTACTAAATAGATAATGGCTTGGATGCTCGTGCAGAACTCTGCACACATACACACCTGCCCCAGCTCTTCAAGCTGGAGGAAAAATCAAAATGGTTGTGTCAGGAACCATTTTTTGCAGGAACAGAGATTTTGCAGGAACAAAGTAGTGGTTTGATGCTGGCTTGATGCCAAGCACCCACCAAAGCCACACTCTCACTCCTCTCTGCCAGTGGACAGGAGAGAAAATACAACAAAGCATTCATGGGTTGAGGTAAGGAGAAGTCACTAACCAAAGTCACTAACCACATACCACTGCAGGCAAAACAGACTGAACTTCAGGATATTACTTGGATTACTGAAAAAATCAGAGCAGGATAATGAGGAGTAAGATAAAATCTTAAAAACTCTTCCACATACCCCTCCCTCTTTTCCAAGCTCTACTTCCTACCTGTGCAGGGAGACAGGAAATAGGGGTTACAGCCAGTTCATCACAAATTGTTCCTGCCACTGTACAGGGTCCTTCCTTTGCTCCAGTGTGGGGTCCCTCCCACAGGAGACAGTTCTCCACAAACTTCTCCAATGTGAGTCCATCCTACAGGCAGCAGTTCTTCATTAACTGCTCCAGCATGGGTCTCTTTTCACAGGGTGCGATCCTTCAGGCCCAGTCTGCTCCAGTGTGGGTCCTCCACAGGGACACAAGTCCTACCAGGAAACCTGCTCCAGCATGATCACTTCTCTAGGTTCATGGGTCCCTGCCAGGACTGTGATCCAACAAGTTTTACAGAGTCCTTTCAGGTGTTCACCTGCCCTCATGAGGGACTCCTCCTGGGGCTGCAGTTGGATCTCTGTTCCACCATGGATCTCCATGGGCTGCAGGGGCACAATTGCTTCACCATGGTCTGCACCACGGGCTGCAGGGGAATCCCAAGTCTGGTGCCTGGATCATCTTGTCCCCATCCTTCTCCACTGACCTTGGTGTGTGCACAGTTGTTCCTCTCACACATTCTCACTCTGATACATCTGCACAATTTTTTCTTTTTAAGTCCGTTGTTAGAGAGACCTTACCACCATTTCTCATTGGCCCAACCTTGGCCAGCTGTGGGTCCATCTCTGAGCCAGCTGGCTCTGGCTTTGTCAGAGGTGGAAGCTTCTGGCAGTTTCTCACAGCAGCCACCTCTGTTAGCTCCCCTGCTACCAAAATCTGCCCATGCAAACTGAGTACGGTGTTAGTATAGAAGTCTACACACATATACATATGCCCCAACTCTTCAAGCTGGAGGAGAAATTTCACAGAATCACAGAATACTCTGAGTTGTAAGGGACCCAAGTATTATCAGCTCTTAAGTGAATGGTTTACCATTCACTGGTAGACCATTTACTTAAGGGGGGATCAAACCCCCAACTTTGGCATTATTAGCATCATGCTCTAATGAACTGAGCTAATCTCATTTTGTGACTTAAAATGGTTATGTCAGACTTTGCAGGTGCATGATCCTAAACTGAAAAAGGGTGTTATTGTTTTTCAGTACCATTCTCCTGCCACAGTATGCATGTTATACTGCTGCAGTTAGCCACGGAAGATCTTTCCATTGTCATTGATTTAGATCCTCTGTGTTTGCTCACCTAGATAAAGCATTTACTGGCTGTTTGTATCCAGCATTTTGTTGAATCACAAACTATTAGTGCAGTGACAGCTGCACTAATAGTTGGTGTTATCATAGTGCTGGCCAAATTGCAGCAATGTTACAGGTATCTGGATACTTGCTTATTTTGAAAACACTGCACTTTTCATATTGTGTATCTTTCTTTTGAATAATTACATATTTTATATTCTACATACTGTTAAAAATAGTCTAGAGATTTGAAATACCTAACTCTTGACAGCTGCACTGGCATTTTTTCTATTGGCTTCAGTTGGAGTGACTCAGTTGACAGTTAGCAATGGTTTTGCAAAGTGTATTTTGGAATCCATAAGGCTCATTTGGAGTAAAAAAATCTTTAATGCAAAGTAAAGATAACAGTCTTCACTTTAGACTTTCAGAATGGTATTTTTTTGCCAGCTACTTGTCACTCATAAGTTTCTGTTGATTATGTAAGAATATGATGTTATTTCATTGATCTGTTTGTTTATTGGGGTGTTTTTGATGATGACACCTCTTTGAGTTCAATTCAGTTACTTGGAATTTAAGTTAGAATTAATAACAACAGAAATACATTCCTAGCCTTAGACCCTCAAAATGTGAGATAGCACACTGATATATCACAAAGAAAATCAACATGAAGAGAACATTGTTATCATTGCAGTAAGACCCTCAAGTCTTGCTGCAGAAATGCAAGAACTATCCTTTCCAGTTGTTGACTGCTTTAACTCCACTGTCATCTTAATGAAGTTTTCTTGCTTTATGATTTAATGTATAATTACATTCTTGTGCCCTCTTTACTCTCAGAGTCCCTAGCTTTTACTGCACAGGACAGAATGTATTTAGCAAGCAAGCAACTGGATCAGATTTTTTGCCTTCAGTTTTTGTTTCCCCAGTCATGTCTCTTATTCACATATTCTGGCCTACAGCAAAAATCTCGTGGTGTTCCTTGGATGTACCCGTGCTGTCTGGTCTGCACTCTACATCAGCACACTTACAACCAGTGCATGAACATGAGGCTGAAGAAACTGCAGTAAGTGGTGACAGCAATTGAATGAATGATTTTTAGGATTTAAAATATGAGCACGTCTGCTACCTACTATTTTCAGGTGATAGAATCATAGGTTCATAAAACAGTTTTGGTTGAAAAGGACCATAAAGATTATCTAGTTCTACACCCTGCCATGGACAAGAAAACCTTCTGCTAGACCAGGCTGCTCAAAGCCCCATCCAACCTGACCTTGAACGCTTCCTGGAGTTCCATCGTAGGAGGCCACCAAATCTCTCTGGCATGATTTGCTCTTTTTAAAGCCATGTTGACCACCATGTTGGTTACTGACATATCTAAAGTCAGTGAACAAGCTTTAGTGCTTTGATGCACAAAACCAATCTTTAAGGCTCTTATCAATACATGGTCAATGTCTTAATGTGCTGCAGTCTTGCAGAAGAGGTGAAAGCCAAGATCTTCTTTGGACTATTAAAGTTTCCACAAGGCATTCAGCACACATGGAAGAATTTGACCAAATTTCAACCTTGAAGACTGCAATTCCCATTGGATAAATTTCCTGTGCCATTTTGCCCCTATGATTTTCCTGGTTTCATGTCACAAGTGATCATGTAGCTATGCACTGACCTACAGTTGCCTTGTTCAGTAGGGCACTGACATTATCACCAGGGCTGCAAAAGCTGGAGACCACTTTATTTCCAGCGTAGCCTCATAAGTACAGACTATGATCAGAGTAATGTCACAGAGGAGCACATCCACACAACATCTCCCAGGAGCAGAAAATATTTCTACCTGTCCTGACATGGCCTCTTAAAGGTTGCTGAAGTAGAGGCACCCTGAAGGTATGCAGACAGTCTGCTATCACAAATCTGGTGGTTTCAACACTCTTTATAATTGCAGTCACAATTGAAAATTCAGCTGCCTGCTGGCTGATGGTCAGAGGGACACGAGACCTGGGTTTTCCCAGGTTGGAAAAGTGACTTATATATCTCTGCCCTCATGCTTCTGCAGAATGAAAGCCTTGGTCTGCATGTAGAAGAAGTGCTAGAAATTTTTGAGACTGATTTCACTAAGAGAATGGCAGTGGGTTTCCTGATTATTTACAGCTTCATCTAAATAATCTAAGCATTTATTTGGCATTCAGAAACCTCTTTTTTCTGTGCATACTGTCTTGTCAGCTCCTACTGTGCCAGAAGTTTGAAGCAGTCTGGAGGACCATAGCAAGAATGACTAGAGGACTTGAAAACACAGTTGGGATGACTAGCTAAAGAATTTGGTTTATCAGTTCTTAAAAAAAAAAAAAAGAGAAGAGTGCATGGACAAAGTGTTTGCAGGCATGGTGTTGAAGCAGATGATAACAAGTTACCAATAAACTAGTATAAATAAGTCTAGTGTGCAGCCCAAGATGACTGGATTTGGAAATTTTCCCCCTTTCATGGATGCCATGGAATCTCCAGGTGGAATGCACATTTTTTTATGTGCAAGTTGCACAGCTGTCCCTGTGCAATGAGTTCTTGTTTTGTACAAAGTCTTGCATCCAAGAAGGCAGCCAGGGTAGATGTCCAGGAGCTTCCTCCAGCCCTGTTCTAACTGCTGTGTGCTGCAGGGAGCATGTACAGGAGCAACCTAGTAATGTTGTTGGATCACTTAAGTAGGGAGTCTGTCAGGTCATCAGCATATCATTTCACCTCTTGAAGTGCCCTCTGCCTTCAAATGTAAGTTATAGAACACTTGTGTTTGGCTTTTTTAACCATGTACCTTATCCTATTATTGGTACATCTCTCAAATTCAGGCATTTGCAAAAGCAACATAAACCTTTACTTTTCTGAACTTTTCTGAACACTTTTTCAGAGTTAAATGAATTCACATGATGCCACTGACCTCCATACTGTGCAACCTTTACATCTTGATAGGGTGGGACTCCCTGTTTTGCATTTCATTTCAGTGTATTCTGTGAGACTAAGTGGAACTTACTAGGAAATTGATTTTTTCCTAAGTGATTTTTCTAATTTATGTCTCTTGTTCAGGTTTTCCATTTCATCTCTGATTTCATAGATCTCTGTGTACTTGGTCTCAGTTTTTCCTGCTGAGAAGTGCTGACTGCTGTGTAGCATACATTTTTCCTGCAGCTATAATAGTAAAAAAAAAAAAGAAAAAAGAAAAAAGAAAATACTATCTTCATATTAATCAGGAAAGAACGTGTCCCTGGCAGCTTCTGTTCAATCTGAGCCCAACATGGAGGATGATATAACAACTTGCAGTAGTGATTTAAGTGCCACATCTGTTACTGAGAAATAAAAACCTGATAAGTGAACTTTTGTGAAGACCTATTTACACATCTGAAAACATAAAGGCATTTTTAATGTATAAATGTAGATTTAGATGTAAATCAGCATAGATCCAGCCATGCAGTTTTACACCACCTATTGTGCTTTTGCATGAAACACTGTCCTTCATATTGGCAATCTTACCTCTAGCTATGTAGGACTATAATCCGTGCATGTGTGGATTGGCACATGTGAACAGGGCTAAGCAATCCTCAGCAGGTCAAAAGCTCTGGAGCATGGTATTCTTTAAGGTTGGCCTCATTCTCCAGATCTGCATTGCTCAGTTTTGATTATTTAGCCTCCCAAGATCACTCAGTGTGAACAAATTGAACAAATGTACATTCTAATAAAGCTACCAGGACTCATGTTGCTGAAGTCCTCCAAGAATCTAATGCCTCTTCAGACTGCTTTCAGAAAATTCGGAGGAAGTGAATTCCAAGCAATGGATTAGCACCTATGGTGGCCTGATGTCTGTCACACCTACAACTCCTGGGAGCAGGTGCTGTCTTCACAAAATTGAGGTGGGCTAATTAGAGTACTGAAAGCCTAAATGCAAACTTTGCTTTGGGCTGAATAGCTTATTTCAGCATAAGCCTGTGCTTCTGTGACCCAAACCTGGTGAAAATACTGGGTTTAAACTAAGGGACCACTGATTTTTGCTGTGTTTTGCGCTGGAAAAACTGCAAGGTTGACATCACTTCTTTGAAAGAAGACACCAGAGGTCAGCATGCAGACAAGCCTTTAAGCTTCAGTTTGTTTTTGTGATATACAGATCAGAGAATACAAAGGGCATCCTTATTCTCCTACCAGTTCTGATCCACACATCTCTCTTTACTTGTTGTTCTCTGCTGGACCCATGAGGTCATCTCAGTTTGACTGTTCATTTGTGACTGCAATAATAATGTTTTAGAAGATGACACATGTGGTGAGAATACCTGTCCTAATACTGTTAACAGTGTGGTGAAAGACAGGTTGATCACCTGGCCAGGGCTGAAAGTAGACTCTAGAAGTGCTATTTTCCTTAGCTGGGGCTGATTTCATTCTCAAGGCTATTTGCCAGTGTAACATGCCGACATGCCATCAGATTTCCAAAATACTCAGAGGAAGGATTTGCACTGACAGCTGCACTGATGAGTGCCCCTTCTGATTTCCCTCCCCCAGCTCATTAACATGCATGTCTTCCCTTATTAGTGTTCGTCATTATGTGAACAGCTGGTAACTGTTCTGTTTTTCTTCTCATCAAAAAGAGGGCTTCACAGCCATGAGGAAAATTAGTATTAGGTACAAGCAATTTTTAATACTGACTCCAGGTCCATTAATTTTTTCATTATTGTTCTCATCATCATCATGGCGAGGGTGGGCAGGTAGGCTGCAGGCCTGATTCTCGTCTCACTGGGAGGAGTATAAAGGGAGAGAAAGTCTTTCAAAGGCAGCAGGCTTACATCAATGAAAACTGGGGTAAGTGCAGGATCTGACTCTCATTACATTTTTCATGGCTGCCTTTAAAATCTGAGTAGTTTCTCTTCCAAATCCATTTTAACTGTAATTAACTGTAATGGAGATTTTTTTTTTTCTCTGCTTGTATTTCTGAAATACATGCTCTACCAAAGATTTTAAATGACCCCTCTGATACCTATCTTATAATCAAAGTATAAATTATTCCCCTCATGTATTTAAGGAGAAGATGAGAAACTAAAAGATAAGTGGTAACTAGACACATCTGCTGGCATTCTCACTTTGATTTTTCTCTCAGTAGGTGACTGGTTAAGAGGGAATTTGCATTTTTAGTGGACCTGTATTCAGGACTCTGAGCAAGGACAGTCAAAATTTTTTGTGAACAGTCTGAAATACTCCAGCATTTAGACCTCCAAATTCCAGGCTCTTAACCATTTTGGAGTGATATTTTGCCCTGGATTTTTAAATTATTTAGAAGGATTATTGTAGTCCATGCTTTTCATCTGGCACGCGAGATATTTTCCATTTTCTCAATCCATAAGCCTAAGAACATGGTCAATTTACATAGGAGCCTAAGCAATATATGCATGATTTTTATTTTTTTTTAATTGTTGAAAACAGGGGAAAACCAGGGAAACTTAGTTAGGTAAGCTGTAGTAGAGGTAAGAGAATATAACAGCTGGACTTGTGTCTGACAGCAATACTTAAACTCTTTCTAACAAGTGCCTTTATTATGGCAGAGTCTCCAGGAATAATGTCTGGTGGATCTAGAAATGTGGTAAATATACGAAATTTCCATAGGAAAGAGAAGTCTCATGCTATCTCAGATGATTTTTTTTTCTTTTAATAGTGTTTTTAAGTTCAGATGGGCTTGAAACACCATGTAGCCACTCCCTCAAGGCTCTCTCTCTTCCTCTCCCATCCTAGTGGAATGGGGAGAAGAATTGAAATAAAACTTTTGTTGAGATAAGAACAATTTAATAATTTAAAATAAAGAAAAACACACTAATAATGGTAAATAATAATACATAAGAAGAAGAAAAGGAAAAAAACCAAGTGCTGCACTCTGCAATTGCTCAACACCCGATGACCAGTGCCAGACCTCCCTTCCCAAACCCAGACTGGCCCCCCTTCTGAGTAACACTCCCCAGTTTATATACTGGGCATGACCTTCTGTGATGTGGGGTACCCCTTTGGGCACTTTGGGTTACCTGTTCCAATATGCTCCCTCCCAGTTTGTTTATTTTTATCTCCTCACTGGCAGAGCACGAGACAAGGGAAAAAAAATTCTTTGGCTTAGGATAAACAGGACTTAGCAAAAAGCCAAAACATCAGTGTATTATCAACACCATTCTCATTTGGAATCCAAAACACAGCACTGTCACAGCTACTGAGAAAAAATTAACTCTACCCTGGCTGAAACCAGGACAAACAGTACACTGTTTTTACATTTCTTGAACAGTGAACCCAACTGATAACAGACTGTAAGTCAAATAATTGCAGAAAAGAGTAAAACATGAAACATTCTGTACATAGGTAAAAATACTCCCATATGTAAAATTTAGTTTAATTTTTTCCTGAAAAATATGGAACTATAAAGCTGTGGTGTATGAACACAACAGATTAGATCACTCTCCACTATTTTTCCAGGTTAAATACAAGTGCAAAACAGTGAATAGCCTTGCATGGAAACCAAGTAACTTCAGTATGTTCTGCAATTAAATTAAAATATACTTTGATGGCATCAATATATTGAAAAGCACTTCAAAATTTACTTCTTTTCCCTCCATATTTCCCTCCCAATATTGTTATACTGTCTTTTTTTTTTTTTCATTTGATTCTAATATCACATTCCAAAGAAAATTATTGTACTAAAATAGTTTTAAATTAACACAAGTTTTTAACCAGTCAGATGACATGAAAATTAAGCAAATGCTAGGAACAAAATGCATGAAGATAAATAATTAAATTGGTTTTGAATGTTTAGTTGTTCTCCTGTCTTCCAGTGAAGACGTGCGAACAGTGATCAATTGTCCGAACAAGGTCGGTGAGACGCCGCGTTCTCCCGCGTTCCTGCCCTTGCGGGACCGCGTTTTCATCTCTGGAGCTGCTCTTTCTGGGCCACCAGAGGGTGCTCAGGCCGCAGTATTACTGGCAATTCGTATCGTCCTTTCAGGGATTTGGGGCTGCTATGCAGCTGGCCGTGCCTTTAATTCTCATGTTCTACCTGTTTTGGCTGTTTCGTTCATTTGCTTGTTTGTTTTCCCTGTGTCTCTTAATTTAGAGCTCCTGCAAGGTGAGGGGTTCTTGCTGAACCCCTTAGTTCTCCATCATCTTGGCGTTATTTTAATTTTTAATGATCAGCACAGCACAAATACTGTTACTCCATCACTCCTCATGTGGCCAGACATGCCTTACTACTCTGCAAATGTGAAATCAACACAAAACAACAGCTTCCAAGTAATTAAATGTGATCGAATCCATTAATTCAGGACCAGGATAAGCAAACCTGTAGTACATGGCTCACTCCTTTCTCTGTCCCCTTCTGAGAAATAAATATATATGTCTTCTCCAAACTTACCACCTTCCATTTCCCATGCAAGGAGACATTCCATGTCCAAAAGCTATTCACCGTGTCACCAGTACTAAAAAGCTTATGCAAATGCACAGAACTTGCATAAGCCTCATGCATGATAAGTGTTGCCACTCTTCTGTAAGTAAATTTCACTGCACTGTGTAATGCTATCCTGTGTTAAAAACTTCCACCGGGGGGAGTATTTGTGGTGACTTCAAAAACTTTGTGTGTAGACTCTTCTATACTCTCCAGGGTCAAAAATAGGAAAATTTTACATAATCAGAACATCTGAACAGCTAGCAACCAGCCTCACAGATTAACTAGGCTTTGGCGGTAATTGAGTAATCTGTGGAACACCACGTACCTAGACAGTGCAAAGAAAACCCAAACAATATTATTTTTATTCCCTATTTCTGCTTCAGTCTACCAGATAGGCCTAGAAACTGTAAAGAACCATTATTTAACTAAAGATTGGTTTGAGAGATTATAGTAAAAAAAAAACCAAAACCAAGCCCACCTTTTAGGAGGTTCATGGAATGAGTGGATTGGAAGGAAAGAAAGCACCCAAAGGACAAGAAGAAAAGTATATATGACTGTAGGCTATTGGAAATTTAAAGATGGGTGAGAAAAGGAGATAAAGTCTCTGTAAAGAAAGCAGTGTAAAGAAACACAGAAAAGTGCCTGACCAGCCTGTGGATACAGAATTGAGTGCCTTTGCTGTATACAGCTCTGCAGGCATATTGTGGATGAAATTGTTCCAGAGTAAGCCAGAGTTTTTAGGTACTTGGTTTAGAATGTAATTTTTCAGGGACAATGACAAGGAGTTTTCTTAGACTTTCAATGAATTCACTCCTTTTGAGAACAGATTGTACTTCTGATTCTTTTTTTTCATTGTTCTGTGTAGAAGTGGGTATCACAATTTCTTCAGGGAGGTTTTGCTGACCTGCTGAAGCAAATGCATCTGTATAATTGTGGTCATATTAAGTGCTAACTGATGCTAAACTACTCCTTGTACGAAGAAGGATGAGAAAGTCACCCATCTGCCTTCAGTATTTTTGATCTGTATTATTTCAGAGTCATGCAAGTAAAAGAGCAACAGTAGCTGTAGATGATGATCTTGCAATGGGCAGAGTGTATGGTATGTGTGCAGCTGGGTTAACTTAATTTTGATCATTTTAATTTTGACTCTTGGTCATAAGATAGGATGAATATGTGATGATGGTCACAGATAGGAGAAAGCAGAACTGCTTTGGGATAATTTTTCTCTCTTGGTTTTATTTGATAATTTCTTTTTTCCCCATTGATCTTTTTTATATTTAGAATCCTACTTCTGGTTGTGCTCAATTAACTGGAAATCATGATTGTCCTGTGAGTGAATGGTCACTGTCACTATTGACTCTTCCAGCAATATGGAGGACTCTGATAGATGGGAATATTATCAGCCTTTAAAAGAACTGCTTGATGGATTAGTGAGAAAGCAGAAAGCAGAAAGCTGATTTAAGGGGTCACCACTTAACTACAGGAAAATTAGATAGAGATAGCAAACAGCATAATCCAAAATCTTGGAGGTGAGAGAAAGATGGTGTGAGAAGGCAATAGTTTTACAAACTATTATTGCTATGGAAAAGGTTTTTTTTAATAGAAAGCAAAGGTGTGACCCTGTAGACGGGCAGGGCAAAAGGGCAAAAACTGCGAGAGAAAAAGCTCACAGAGGGGAGGATAGACACAGTGAAGGGAGAAGAACTGGGATGAATTTGGATGTTTGAAGGGAAACTGAGGGGGGGTTGTCTCTGCAAAAGCACATCTTAATAAACATTAGTGGGTACTGTCATAAGACTAAGGCAGCACAATTTTTTTACTGAGGTTTTTTTCCTTCTTTCGCTGAAGTTGTGACATTTGTTAGCATCTGAAATAACCCACTATGAAAAAATAATTCCTCTCATAAAATGCACTGAGAAACCCATTATGTCATTTTAAAGTCAGATTTTAAAATTATGAACTTGGTTTATTGATACAGGCCTGTAAACATTGCACACAGTGATTTGCAGTTGCAGATAAAAAATATTTTACCTACCTGACTTGCAGATGAAAATGGTCTGGGGTCAACAAACAAGTTTGCCAGGAATTGTATATTGTTGTAAATGGTCTTCCTTCCCTAGCTTTTCTAGGGGGTGTTTCCAGAAGTAGGTTGCACTGCCCTCTGACCTGCAATCTCATGTTAAAATTCTGTTACCAGAAATAAGCTGGGGAAGAATGGTAGTGTTCATACTTCTGTCCTTGCACCAGAAATTATCACTCAACTGAGTAGTACCTTTACCTTTTTCTGTGAGTTCTGTGAGGAGTGCTTTGCTTCTGGAGGTCTTGCAGTCTGTGTGGTGTGATTTTCCAGGCTGGGGGCCTGTGAGATATCAGCCTGTCTCTTAAAGGGAAGCATATCCATCAGCTGTAAGCTCAAAAGGCATTACACAGCCATGCAGAGCAACCCAGCACAATGGCAAAGAAGGTGGTAAGATAGGTAGGACCTGGTTGCCACCCCTCCAGCAATCCATCCATACCCATGTGGAGTCTACAAGCTGAATGAACTGCAGACTGCAACCGGACAGGGGAGACTTGGCTTGGCAGATATCATGTTGCCACTTTGTGAGTAAAACTGTTGGTATGCAGCAAGCAGTTTAGTGACTCAAACCCCCAGGTTTATGAAATTTCAGGTTGCCTTCAGGAATGAGGTGCAAAGGGGTAACTGCGCCGCTTTGTTACTGCCCTTAGAGCATTAAGCCTTGAACACACCACAGCTTTTTATACTCTCATTTGCCATGTGCAAAGGACTTCTGTGCCTTTTGTGCAGTTTTTAACATACCTACTACCACAGCTGGGAAGAATGTAGTGAAGATGCTGCTTGGATGCTTCTTGGAAGACAACACAAGTCATCTTCATTGCTTGCGGAAATAAGCAGATTGCAGCTGTTGTGCTAAAGAGACTGTGCAGCTCAGAGAGAAATGTATAGTTCTGCCACCACCAGATTCTTCACAAATTAGTATGTTTTATTATGCTCTTTATGGGTTTTGGTTGTTTTGGGTTTAGTGGTTTTTGGGGTTTTTTTTGGAAGTGTTGCTTTTGAAGTGTTTTCAATTTCTGCTCTGGACATTTTTTCTCCAAGCCTAACATAACTACAACAAATTTATAGATACCCTGAGACTACTGTATGCAAAGGATATGCAATTTTAATGTTACATGAAATAGAATGGTTTGGTGGCTTTTTTTCCTGCCAATGCTGGACCTAAGGAGCCTTTGCTGTATTTCTAAGATTAAATCATTTTAGTCATTCCTAGAGTAACTCATTCTTCTGTTTGCTCCACTAATTAATCTAAATGTAGAACAGAAAACAAAAATGCCAAAAAGAGTGTCAGACTTTCTAAACTGCATCTATTTCTAGAAAACCATGACTTACACATCTGTATACAGTATTTTTTGGTACAATGGCTCTGCATTAGACATTATAACATGCAACAGAAATTATTCTTTCTGCTGTGTCTGTCTCGTTAGTTGTTCGGGACTGATTGTATTTGTGCATGTTTGTTCCATTATTACAAAGAGATGAAAAAATTAGATTATTTCTGTACAATGAGCTGGGTAATAACAATAGTTATTACTATTGCTGGTCTTAAGCAATAACATTGGAGAGTTTTCAAATGCACCTGTTAAAATATTTGTATTCTAGCAGGTGCAGAAGCATTCATTTGTAAACATCGTATTAATACACATTTGGCACAGGTATATTGTTTTTTGTCCCAGAACTGATGAGTTTTTAAAATGTCAGTGACTCACGTGAAGTTTGTATTCATCACAGTTACCCTGGCATGAGCCCTGTGCCTGTCCATCCATGCATGGGTGTCACACAAGTACACAGTCTGTGATGTAATAATCATCTTTGACAAAGGATTGCTTACAACACGGTCCTGCTGTGGAGTGCTCTAAAATAGTGAATTCATGTTTGTGTGTTTGAAGCGTTACCCTGAGAGATTACAGGCACAGAGTGATTCATGCCGCTCCCTTCTTTTGTGCCCTAGCCAAGTAACAGGATTTTGCCAAGTATTTGTAGCTCTTGAAAGCCATGTTCATGTCTTTCCAGGATGGAAGATATTCTCAGTAAGTACACAGCCTGCCAAAATGAGAAGAAGAATTTCCCTACAATGGCTAAGATGAATACTCCTAATACTATTTTATAGCAAAATTTATGTCAGTGAATACTCAACAGCAAATTCCCAAAGCTATTAGTTACTGTTCATTTGTGAGAGACAGCAAAAAGTACAGAGAACTTTGCTTGAGATAGAGAAGATTCTTATTTTACACTACTTTTAATACGAGTTTTCTCTGCAATTCCTTTTTTTTTTTTAAAAGAATACAGTGCAAATGAGGAATTACTGAGTTCCTTTAAACTGTTTCCCAATTAGAGAATGTCTCCTTCCTCTGATTCTATTAGTGGCATGGCTTACTACAGAACCAGGAATGGACCATATGACCCACCAGTGATGCATAATGATAGAACCAAACAATGTCCTCATGCTGACCAAAGGACCTGTCCTTAGGTGTCCTAAATATACTTGAAAGTAAGAAAAGCTCATCTGAAATATGTGGTGAAATTATGTTCCCTATTCTAGACAAAAATATCTTAGAATACTTGATTTTGCTAGTCTGGCTCCTTTAAATTGGGCATTTCACTATCTGTAGTTCTTCTTAAGTGTTGTGTAGTGTTCTCTTCTGATTTGCACTAAATCTAGAGAGAAGCAATATCCCTCATGAGTATTTGCCTTGTGTGATGTTTGTGGCTTTCTAGGTTGTAGTTTATAAATTTTGCTGTGCTAGTTCTATACTGGTTTTATATTCAATTACTTTTTTTTATTCATAAGAACATAAAATAGTTCCATACGACCACGTGTAACAATAAATGGTTTGTCTATCAACCAATGATCCACTCCAAGGCAAGACAAGAAGCTACTGTATATATCAACTGATGCAATTTATAACATCAGCTGATATGTACTTAAAATATTATGGAATTGACTGCATACAAAGATTACACTGTGAAAGATTAACTATGGCAAACTGAATAATTAATACATTATGAAGTCTATAGATAAGAGGATTAGTGAAGTATCCTGTAGCCTTTCACTCACGTTAGCAGTCCTATCAAAGTCAAATGCTATCAGGACTCTCTGAATTCTGCTGGAAACTCTTTGAACTGACACCCCTCACTCTGAAGTGAGCAGCAATTCTATTTCATCTGTGGTTCAAGTCCAGGCTCAAGAAGAGGGACTGGGTCTGCCCAAGAACCAGCCACCTAAAAGGCAGCATAAAGCCCACAGCTTTGTCACTTTATATTTTATATAAAATGGCAGTGAATTGACCAGGAATCTAAATCTATAACTATTGTTGTTACTACTACTACTACTACTACTACTACTAATAATAATAATAATAATAATAATAATAATAAATGGTGTTTGCTCTCTGAAAAAAATGGTTCCTTCTTAGCCACAAGCAATACTTTTCTGAGCACATATCACATGATAAATCTCTGTCAGGCAATGTCCAGTTCATCCAGCTGTGCTCTACTAGACAGTATTGTTAGCTATCTGTTTACTTCAGCTCTTAACATGAACCTTTAATGATTTTTTTTATGTTTGTTCTTGTGATGGTCTGAAAACCTGCAGAGAGATTAAATTCTAGGTGGTGCATAAGGACTGCATTAAAAAATAATGAAGGAGAAATGCAGGAAAAGACTGTGAGGAAACTGCAAAAAAGTCTGTGGTTGCTGAATCCAAAACTTTGTGCTGGGGGCCCTTGGAGCCCCTGTGTCCAGATGAGAACCCTGCCCTTATTGTGATGCCATGGCTGTGTAAGATACTTCTGGGTTTTTATTGCAAAGACAGCATGGCTGCACAGAATAGCAAGAGTAATTAATTAGTCCCTAATTTGTCCACCTGGGAAAGCAGGGTACTAGGGCAGACTGTGATGCTTTATTCTCTGACTGTTATTGGAAATAACTGGGCAAAGCTGATTCTGAGATTTCCAGCTGGCTGACTGATACCTGCCACTTGTGCAGAGGTTCTGAAGAAAGAAGGTTATGCCTCCTTTCAGACTACATCAGGACTGCAGTGCCAAGTATCCAAGATTATGGCTGTGCTCAGCTGAGGCTGTAGCTAACCTCCCACCCAGCCCATCCATGCAGGAGCAGGACCTTGAGAGAGTGTCAAGGTCACTCTGTCACATGACCTCCCAGACAACAGCTCTTGCAGATGTATGGCCACAAAAAGGGGGATGTTCTGAGCTGCTTTTGAGGACATTTCAATATGTGCAAGTCTAGCATTTCTGGGGAGCTCAAGGATTGTATTTGCTGACTGTGTGTCTTTTTCACTAGAAATAGGGCAGATCTTCACAGTCCCTAGCCTCAATCTGACATAACCTGCTGATCAATGCTGGTTCTGCTTCTTCCGTCTAGAACTAATTTTCTGCACAGGTTTAGTGTGTTTGGTTTATTTTGTGTAGTAGTTGGGGTTTTTGGTGGTTTTGGTTAGACAGTTGCTGTGACTTGATCACTACTTGTCCCAAAGCTCCCAGTCATCTTTAATGTTGCTCTGCTTTTGTGATATTCTCCACTGCCTTGTATGCAAGCCTTTGATTTTTTTGGGGGGGTAGGGATTGTTTTTTTATGGTGTTGCCTGAGTATCTTACAGAGTTCCCTCATTGAGGCCTTGTGTACCTTTACAAAGCATTGACAATATTAATGAACTCTGCAGAAACAGCAGTACTCAAAAAGGAAAAGCAGGCCTTAGCTGTTTCTAACGCATGGTGGGAAGAGTAATAAAGTGAAAGAGTCAAGCCCAAAGATGTCGGTCCCAAGATGATGCTTTCCACCTACCGTGTACATGCTGTATACTAGTATATCTCAAAGATTAATATAGGCTGTTCGAAATATGTTTCCAGCCCTACCTCTGGCAGTTTATATTTGCCTCAGATCGTGGCTATGCTACTCTTTCTCAGCTCCAGTCAATTTGTGTCCCTTCTCCTCGAGTGTGAGGCTGGGTTTTACTGGAGGATCCTGAAAAGCTCCTGCAGCAAGCTATCAGTTCTGCTTGTGGATTTACCACTCTCTCTCTCAAGGAGAGCTGTGTAAATCTTAGCCATGTGAATCATGCTAGCCTCAGAGCACTTTGTTGGCCGTACTTTCCCCGGGCGCTTTACCCCATTACTAAATGTTCCCGATCAGGGCAAACAATGATCCAGCGCAGGGGCAAGAGGAGGCCCGTGGGGCAGGATAACTCGGGGAAGCCTTTTTGCGCTCCTTGCCGACGGGAGGCTTGGAGGCGAAGCTCATCTTTGCGGAGCGCTGCCGGCCGAGCGGGGCCGGCGCGCAGCCCGGGGGCGGGCCGGCCCCGCGGAAGGCGCTGCGGCCGCCGCGCCAGCCCCGCTCACCGGGCCCCGCTCCCTGCCGCTCCTTGGAGGATGGACCGGCCGGGGAAGAAGGTAAGGGGAAGCCGGGAGGGTCAGGGGCTGGTGGGACGACCCCAGGGGCTGCTGGCACTTTCCCGGCCCTCTCTACCGCCAGTGCAGCCGCGGCGGCTGCCCGGCCCCGCTCAGCGCGGCTCGGCTTCGCCGGGAGTTGTGCTTAGTGCCCGGAGCTCCAAAGCCAAGGAGTCAACCTTTCCGGTGGTGCCGTGACCACCCAAGAGGGATTTTCTGTGCAGATATTCCCGGAGAGCAATAAATCAAGGGAGAAGAGTTCTGTTGTTGAAGTAATAACGAGCAAAGAACAAGCTGCTTTTGAGGAAACGACCACCAAGTGCTGCTTGGGAGAACTGTTCAGTGCTGTAGGAGAGCCTACAGCTGCATTTCTTAGCTTTTGAGTGCTGTGGAGTATTTGATTCCAGCCAACACAAAGGCAAATCAAAGGGTCTGTTCCAGTGCAGCAGCCTAAGCCTGTTAAATGTGGTGTGATCCGTCTTGTTCTAGAAAACTTGCTCATAACTAGAAGTATGTGGCCACTGTCCTGCCAGAAGTTAAGCTCCTCCGGTAAAACTGTTGCTACTGCTAGTGGCTGAAGATTGTTGTTGCTAAGTGTTTCTATATGTTAGTCTTCCTCTTCAAAACGTTGTAGTAAAGGGTTGCTGTGTCTCTCAAAATAAAGCTGGTAGTAAGGACAGTAGCATTTTGGCCCATTCTAGGGAAAATTACTGCAGGTGTTCATCTCCAGGAGGGAATCTGCATCCCTGGGGCAGCTCATCACCTCTCAGCAGTGAGGAGCAAAATGCCAGGACTGCATCTTCTACCTGTAGGAGAGGGAGGGAAAAACAACTACGGACAGAGAAGGGCAGGAAACAATGAACTTCCTTGCTCGCATGCAAAGCAGTGGAGAAATTAGAGTGAGAGAAGGCCACCTGCCCCTCTGTGCACTCTCAGAACAATTTGTGCCTGGCAAATCATGCAGTGGCAAGGGCTGCTAGTGGAAACCAGACCGAATTTCCTCTTCAGCTTTGCTCCCTTGCAGCAGGCTTCTTTCCCTGCTTCCAAAATATCCATAATGTAAAGTATTTTATTAGCTTCTGGGCAAAACTGAAATAAGTGGCGTTGTCCAAGCCCATCAAAACCTGACTATTAAAGGAAGATGAAAGTCAAGTTCAATGGTGAGATTAGCAAGCAATTCCAGGAACCTCATTCTATTGAACAATACCTACCGGAAGGTAAATTTTTTGTAGGATTTTGCGACTGGGAGACGATTATTCACAGCAGTGACAGAAACAGTGTAACAAAATCAAGGTAAATTAAAACACAGCTTTGCTGCAATTAGTGATTTTTCAAAGTTATGAAATTAAAGGAATTTGGGGCAGGAGTTGTTAAGAAAAAAGGATTATTTTGCTTTTTGGCTGAATTTGAGAGAGGTGATTACTGTTAGTGATGTTCCTCTTCATCTTTGTTGAGTGAGTCATTGGATTTGTGGACTGAAAATCACACTTTGCTCTTTCTCAAGCAAAAGTAACCTTCATCTCTTGTATTTAATATATTTTTAATTTCCAAATTCCATGATTTCTTCTATTGTTGATGAGTAAAAGCATGAAGTTAGCATTTGATAATATGTCATACATTATCAAAGTACCATAAAGATGGGGGGTTTTTTTAACCAAACAGTGGTGTACCGACAGAAGTTCTATTCTAGCTGTCATGACTAGTTTATATTCTAGTTCTCATATCTAGTTTAAGTTAAATACAGTGTATGGAGTCTGGATAATTTAAATAATACTTAGGTATTTGCTGTGATCTGGGTGTATAGGATGTTATTGTTTACTGCAGTTAAGAAATTTGTTGGACCAATATGAAAAGACTGAGAAACTGTTGAGCCTAAGAGCCTAGTAAAGTTTGTTTTTTCCTTTTGTACAGGCTTATTTATACATTCTTAAACTTGTTTTACAGTAAATGACCCATGAATAGAGGTAACTGTCATCAATAGTGGGTTGTCAAGTACCAGATTTTCAAGTCTCTGTAAAATAGGACCTCTGAAGTAGTATATTCTCACTGCAAAGAACTGGGATTTAGAGATGATGCTTCCAATAATACCAACATAAACTTAGCAATCTACTCAGAGCTTAAAGCCTTAATAGTGAGGTCAGAGTGAAGCCTTTGACTGGCTTTGGAAGGGATATAAAGTTTTGAAGAGTGTATTTTCCTTATTCTGGGAAGATTTGCAGGTGTAAACACCACAGAGAATGTATAGCCACTGCTTTCTACTGGAAAAACAAAAAATAAAAGATGTTTCAGGGAAACCTCTGATTTCCAAAATCACTCATATGCTTAAATTCATCATACTGAAATTAGTCCTGTGTAAAATATGGGTTTCCTGTGAGCATAATATTTGTTAGGATATATATTGTTGCAGTTAAAGCCAGAAAAAGCTCTTTAGTAGTGGAAAAACTGATGCACGTGAATACTTGCCATTGCCTGGATGCACTGACTTCATTCTGGGACCATACTAAATATGCATTTCTGAGGACAGATTCTGCTTCAGTATAGCTGTTCCTTCTGTACATCCTTGGTTGGTGCATGCTGCTCACAGTAAAGCCTTCTGCTTTAGTGCTCATCAGTCGGGTCATACTGCAGCAGGAAGACTTCGGGAGCATGACTGGAGTGTGCTATAAGAGGTGTGCTGTAAGTGTGCACCCTCTTTAAATAGTCCCTCTTTCTCCTTATTCAGTAGATCCATGGTTGTCTTCTCACAGGCAAGATTCAGGAAGAGCACTGATGGTAGGAAAAGGAGTCTTTAACTTTCCTTCAGTTCCTACTTCAGTGACAGACATAACTTCCCCTCTCCAGCCACTCACTCAGCTCTGCTCCAGCTTCTGCTCGCACTGATCATCACTTACTTGTTCTGTATTCTTGCCTCTCTAAGCTCCTTCTGAGCACCGTGCTTCTGAGGAGAGGCTGAGAGCTGAGACTGTTGAGCCTGGAGAAGAGCAGACTCAGGGCACATCTCATCGATGTAAACTGAAGGAAGGGTGCAAGGAGGACAGACTCTTTCAGTGGTGCACAGTGAGAGGTCCAGAGGCAGTGGACATGGAAGAAACTTCCAGATATGCCCATCCCAAGCAACCAGCTATAGATGGCCCTTCTTGGGTGTCTGGGGGATTTGACCAGATGACTCTTTCAAACTCAGCCATCCTTTGGTTCTAGAACTTTTTGATTCTGCGTCAGGCAAAGCATTGTTACTCTTCACAGTTTCCTGTTGCTTTTCAGCAGTCCACATAGTTCCCCATCCTGCAGCAGCCTTCACTCCTCTCAAGCACTCTGGCACGTTGCACAGAGAGGCTTATCTTCTTTAGTTGTGCTCTTTCACCACAAACCTAAAGTAAACAGCGTGGGGGTTGCTGCTTGAGGGCTGCATTCAGCAATGCTTCTCCAGGATTGTGACTTCTTATTCTACAGCTTATTTTCTGGCATCAACTCAAATGTGTACCTAAGCAAGGGAAATCCATGTGAGAGAGGGCAGATTTCTGCAATGCTGTCTGAAACCAATTGCAAAGTTGTCACTGAATTCAATGGGAACAGGGCAGAAACTGGAATACTGGGATGTTAGGGAAATGACTGACTAACAAAATAATTTATCTGATAATTGATATCAATTCAGAAAAAGGGACTGTGAATAGCTAGCAACACAGTTTAGAGTATGACATAATATTTTCATCCAGCTCAGTCTGAAAAGTCAAAATATGGTTTATGTTCACATCCTTTATTAAAATTCTAAGTGCCATTGATATCTGAAACGGGTAAATTCCCATGAAAAAACATCTTAAACTAGATAGTCAACAAATCTTAGAGGTCTTCTGGGTAACATTGCTTACCCAAAAATGATAGGTTTTGGGTGTACCCGGCAAGTGTATGGCTGGGTGGCACTCCTGCACTCCTGAGCTCCTGGCTCTCTTCCAAATCTCAGTTGTAGTGTAGGGCAGGCAGCTCAAATCCCCCACTTAGGTTTCCCATCCGTTAATAGAAAGGAAGAGAGACTTGAGAGTATTGCAGTGAATGCATAAAACTGGCTGCTCCTGTTATTAAGTGAGGTTTTAGGACACATTCATCTGCAACTAAGTGCATTATGCTCTGGGAGAGTGAGGTCTCGTCCAGAACTGCAGTCTAAGCAGCAAGAAAGGCTGAATGGTTGAGTGGTGAAGCACAGCCTCCTTCATTTTACTTATACTGAGCCTGCCTCCAAGGTTGTCCTCAAAGATAGTCACCAGCAGAGCACTGTGGCAGTCGGCAAACATGCAAATACATAGCATGTGCAGGATGTAAACCACAACTGGATTTGTGAACAGTGACAACTAGTGGGGAAAACAGTTACCTAGAAAATTGTGATTACCAGGGCCAACACGGGTTCACTGTGGTAATTGGAAAACTGAAAATACTTTGTCAAACAAATTGATGATCTCAGTCTTGATGGACTAGTGCGTGTCTATGTTGCCATAATTGCAATGATTCATGCGCTGCATCAAGACAGACAGAGGCTAAGGCTTAAAGTCTCTCTAAACTGAGGCATTTTTAGCTGTGAAACCATCACTTATAAGTAAACTGAAATCTAATTCATGAAAGTGCTTCAAAAGCATTAAGAACCAAAAATAACATATTCAGACCATTTTGTAGTATAACATCACAATCCTTGCACCAACCATATTTCACATTTCTAGTATTTTTACATCATTTACTAAAACTAGATGAAGAAACAGTGGTCAAACATCAGGTAATATTCCAAGAGGAAGAAAAGGTATATACACAAGTGTTCATTGGTGGCTGGGTTTTAGATAAATGCTTTATTAGGCAGGAAGCATACTGCTTGGATGACATTACCAATTCTTGAAGGATTTATTATGTGCCATTTAAAACTAAAGATTTAAACTAAAATCTTGCAAAGACTTAAAACCTCCATGTTTAGCTTTACACCTCCTACATAGTTTCACTGTGGTCAATGAAACTATTCACTGTGGAAAGCTAAGAAGGTGTGTAAATCTGTAACATTAAACATTTTTCTTGATTATCTCCAGGGACTGGAAACAGGGATTGGCAGCTATCAGACACCGAGGGTAAAATAGCAACTTGTGTCACTGAATATTGGCTTAATTGAAAAGTAGCATTAAGAATTGTGAAACAATTCTGGCCTTTTTTCCCTAACTTGCAGTGGGTGCTATGTGGCTCTAAACTGCTCCCTTCAGTACCCCCAAACAACTGAGATTTGCTCACCCAAGAGCAGGGCACATTTTGACTGTCAAAATAAGTATTTGTAACTTCTTTTTTTTTTTTTTTAAATATTTAGCATAGCCGGGGTTGCTGGGGACGTGCGTGTGTGTGTGTGTGTGTGTGTAATGTCCCTACGGGAGGCTTGAAAACAGACCCTCTGCCTGGCTCACGAGGGGGCTGCACCACCGATAATCATCCTTCTCACCCTTCTTCTCATGCTTCTCCTCACCCTTCTTCTCATGCTTCTCCTCATCCTGCTCCTCATCCTCCTCCGCTTCCCCCCACCGCAGGTGAACCCAGCCCGGTGGTCGCTGGCGCTTCGTAAGGCGCTGCCGAAGAGGGGAAGGGGCTTGGCAGGTCTGGGGACCCCGGAGGCAGCGCGGGGAGCGGGAGGGGTGACGGGGAGGCGCCGCAGGGGCGGGAGTGGCCGGGGCAGCGCCAGCGGCGGGGTGCGCGGCGCAGGGGCGGCGGCCCCGCAGCCCGGGCGGGCGGCAGGTGGGAGCGGAGCGGAGCGGAGCGGAGCGGAGCGGAGCGGCGGTGCAGCGGGGCGGGCTGGCCGGGAAGGGAAAGGGATGGGCTGCGCACCCAGCATTCACGTCTCGCATAGCGGTGTGATATACTGCCGGGACTCGGAGGAGTCCAACTCCCCCCACCAGACCGCCACGATCTCGCAGGGCACCACCACCCTGCACGGCCTCTTCGTTAAGACAGACGCGGCCGACTCCATCCCCTCCGTCCTCGCCTACCAGAGCCGGCAGCCGCCGCCCTCCGCCGGCCCCCGCCGCAAGGAGCGCAGGGAGTCCGGCGGCGCCTCCGCCCGGTCCAGGACGCCCCACTGCTGCAGCGTCGAGGCGGAGACCCAGACCAGCAGCTCCAGCGCCAAGGTAAGCGTCTCCGCTCCGGAGGCATCTCCTTCGGGGCCGGCGCGGGTCCCCGCCGGCCGCGGCAGAGGGAGGACGGTGCGCGGAGCCAGCGCCCCCCCGCCGGAGGATGCTCGGCGGCGGGATGCAGCTGGCAGGAGCGGTGCCCTGGTGCCCACTGACTCACCGCAGCTGCGGCCGCCGGGCCGGGCCGGGCTGGCACTGCTGCGGGGGGGCCGCCTGAGCTCGCCGGGGGGAGCAGCAGCCGCCGGGCCCCTCGGGCTCTCTCCGCCTTTCTCCGAGCCCGCAGCCTTGGTGCCGCTCCGGGGCGCCCTGTGCTGGGACCGGCCACGCACACCCAGCGAGCGGGGAAAGGGTTTGCTTCGAGCTCTGTGGCCAGCGGCAGAGAGTACGTGGTGCTGGCTTTATGTACTTCGTCCCTTTTTCTTCCCGCCGTATGTGGTTAAAATGAACTGTTGCTTCTCGGCGTGGATGTTCGGCTGAGAAGCGAACCACTGTGGTCTGCACGCGTATGCTGATGCACCTTGCGGTGGAGATGCTCCTGGAGGAGCGGGCGGGGGCTGTGTCTGTAGGGTGCCTGGAAGACTTGGGTCCCCCTCTCAGTGGCTAAGGCAGGCACTGCTGCAACCTGCCTTCAGCGTCTTCACTTAAGTTTAGCACTTGAAAAGAGGTCATTGCGCTGGTTTGGTTGGTTTTGGGGTTTTTTTCATGATGTTTCCTTGGTTTGTTGGGTTGGTTGTTTTTTTGGTTTTTGGGGTTTTTTTTTAATATCAGAGTAGGTGACTTCCCTGGAAGCCTTTTAGAAATTGAATTTTGCTTTGTTGCCCCTTTCTAAAGTTTATTAATAAAAAAAAAAAAAACCAAGAAACAAACTAGTGTCATGATCTTAGCTGCATCTTAGGTTACTTTTCTGTTGTGCTAAGAAAGCAGGTTCTCATGTCGCAAAGTAATTCTAGTATTTTGTTAGAATATCAACAAGAAATTCCAAAGTTATAAAATGTTCCTTAATATTTTAAAAATTCAGAAGTCATCTTAAGGAAAATGTAAGTGGGAAAAATCACAGAAAAAACCCCCAAACACCCCCATAGCCCATTGTCAGTTTGTTAGTTCAAGTGCTGAGAAACTTGTAGAATTGTCTGCAGTCACGTTGACTTTTTTACTCATTCAGATGAAGAGCCTGCATCATCAACAACTGGGATAAAATTCAAGCACGATGAGAGTAAAACAATTCTTGTCTTTCTTGGATTTGTAGATTTATTTTATTTTTTTACTAGTCAGAATGCAATACTTAAGACAAAATATTATTTCTTTTTTAATGTAGAGGAGAGCAAAATCAAAACACTTTTACAATTGTTTTAAGTTGAGAATTGAAAAGAAAATTGGAAGAATTGGGGGGAAAAAAAGGTTTTTTCAGAGTCGTAACTTGGTTCTCAATAGTTGTTTACTATATGTTATTACATTATGTGCTGTTATAAACAAAACATACAGTTATTTAAACTGTGTGTATTTCAGATGTTTTTTAACTTTCTGATTGGCATTGTAATGTTATGAGTTCAACAAGGCCCAGTGCTGGGTCCTGCCCCTGGGTCACAGCAACCCCAGGCAGTGCCACAGGCTGGGGCAGAGTGGCTGGAAAGGACCTGGGGGTGCTGCTGACAGCGGCTGATCATGAGCCATGGTGGGCCGAGGTGGCCAAGAAGGCCAAAGGCATCCTGGCCTGGATCAGCCATGGTGTGGGCAGCAGGGCCAGGGCAGGGATTGTCCCCTGTACTGGGCACTGGTGAGGCCACACCGGAATCCTGTGTCCAGCTCTGGGCTCTTCACTAGACATTGAGGTGCTGGAATGAGTCCAGGGAAGGGAAACAGAGCTGTGGAAGGATCTGGAGCACAAGTCCTGTGAAGAACAGCTGAAGGAGCTGGGGGTGAGACGGAAGCCTGAAGAAAAGAAAGCTCAGGGGGGACCTTCCTGCTCTCTACGACTGCCTGAAAGGAGCATGCAGCCAGGTGAGGGTTGGTATCTTCTTCCAGGCAGCCAGAGACAGGATGAGAGGAAACAGCTTCAAACTGCTCCGAATGTTCAGGTGGTACATCAGGAAGAATTTCTTCACACAAAGGATTGTCACGCATTGGAAGTGACTGGCCAGGAAAGTGATGAAGTCACCATCCCTGGAGTTGTTCAAGAAATGACTGAATGTGGCACTCTGTGCCATGGTCTCGTTGATACAGTGGTGATTGGTCAAAGATTGGATTTGATCTTGGACATCTTTTCAGAGAATCACAGAATTAACTAGGTTGGAAAAGACTTTTGAGATCATCAAGCCCAACCTATGACTTAACATCATCTTGTCAAATAGCCCATGGCACTAAGGGCCGCTTTCTGTCTTTTCCAATCTAAATGATTCTGTGGTTCAGAATTGTGATTATTTTTGATAGCTTCACTTCTTTTTACAAATTATGAGTTTGTTAGGTGTCTGGGATTTTTGAAGTTATTTAACAACTGTTTCAATTATATAGTAGAAATATTTCCATTCTTATAAGAATTAAGATCTGCAAATTTTTAAAAATATTTTAATTTTTTTTTAGTTGAGTTAGAGCTGCCATTCTTACTGCCAGTCCTGGCATGATTTTGTACATCACTAAAGTATTGACTACAACAGGGTTGGGTTATTACAAAACTGTCATAAAAGCAAAATTGTAATCTATACTTGACAGATTATAAGAACTGGAAAAGTGTGGAAACGTGTTTCTGCAATAGTACATGATAACAACAATTATTTCCATAAAAGGTCAAAAGTGAAGAATAATATTATTTATTTTGGTATGGAAAGAGTCTAGAATATACCACTTGGTTTTAGCTGCTGTAGTGCTTGGTTGCATGTACTAGCTATATTGGATATTCCATGCCATATGGCATCACGCCTGGGGAAGGAAGGAGGAGGGCATGGGGGACATTTGGGGCAATGGTGTTTGTCCTCCCAAGTAGCCACTGCACAGGATGGGCCCTGCTCTCCTGGGGATGGATTTACACCTGCCTACCCATGGGAAGGGATGACTTAATTCCTTGTTTTGCTTTGCTCATGTGGGCACCTTTTACTTTACCTATTAAAGTGTCAAAATTAATGAGTTTTGTAACTTTTACTCTTCAGATTCTCTCCCCATCCTCTGGGTGGAGGAGTGAATGAGCAACTGGGGCTTAGTTGCCATCTGGGGTTAAACCACCACAAAACCTCATCTAAGTGTATTAAGGGACAAAACCAATATACTGGCTGTTAGCACTATTATATAGCAAAATAATTGTCTGTTCTGTAACTGCTCAAACCACTTAAACCATGTTGCTTGCTTGTCTTCATTTTGTGTTCTAAACTGCTCTTTAGTTGTTTACACAATCAAGTATTGCACTTTACATTTGATCCTGCCTTTATACAATTCTTTAAAACTCATCCACACTCTGGTATGAATCTATCATTAAAATAAATGAACCTGTAATAATTTCAACCCTATTTAGTTCAAATAAAAAATAAAATAAAAGCCAACCAAAGAAAAAATGATCCCATGTCATTTAAAATATATGGCTTATCTAAACATTACTTTCAAAATCTATTTGATCTATAAGTGTGAGGCCATTTGGTGTGAGGTCCGTGTTACAAAAGATAATTTTTCTTTTTTTCTTTCCTTAACAAAAAGTTCTGAACTGTTCAGAGCATTGAGATGAGTCGGTCCCATCCCTCTCACACTGTTTATGAGTAACCAGTCAGCAGTTTTGAAGGGTGGGTGTCTTTCATCTTCAAAACCTGGTAAACAATTATCTACAGGTTGCCTGACAAAGATCTCAAGTGGACTTGTTATGGGTTGATTTGGGAGAGGACCCACGGTTTCTGGTGCCCAGCCATAAACTCTTAAAGTTCTTGGGCAGAAGCACTCAATTGAAAAAAACAGACATTCCTTCCCCTAGTACCTTCCTTAACAAAGCAAAACAGTATCATGAAAAGAACGAGTGTTAATATCTCAAACGTTCTATCAGCTTTCTATAAAGATACAAGGCGTTTAGCTTCCATCACAGAAGCACAACAATGAGCTGAGAAGATGCTGACTGTATAATGCTGCTTGACCCATTGCTCAGTTATTGCAGGTTCTGAAGTGCAGCAGTACCAGCTGTTTAGCAATAAGTAAACAGTTTTTTGGACACTTCCTTGGGGATTTGAAAATGCAAAAAAAATGCTTACCTTATATATCTTTGCATCTTTTAATTGTGGCCAAATCTTAAGCAGAAGTTGTGAAAAGTTCTGATTTTCTTGAGTATCTTGAGACTTCAGCATTAGCAAAACTTTACAGCAACAGACAAGTTTCAAAGCTCATGTTGCTAACATATTAGCTAGATGGAAAAAACCTACAAAAAACTTGAAGGCTTCCATTGATTATCATCATTATCATTTTTCTTCTTGAAATTACAAGAACAGCAGGTGTAATGATTTGGTCCTTCTTATGCTGTCTTCTTTGTAGAAAAGAAAGACTTGTTTATGAGCCTCTCTTGAGCAGTCACAATAGCAATAGATTTTGACAGTTTTCAGGCTTTTCTGTAGCAAAATAATTATTAGAAGCAAAGCTCAAGAATAAGCAAAAATACAGTGGGATAGTATCTCTTACCACCATTGGCTGTGTTAAGCTCCAAGGTGGAAGTGTGGGCACATAACCTTCTCTTCAAAATGTCAAGGACCTAGGTGGTTTGTTTGTTTGGTTGGTTGGTTGGTTGGTTTTTGTTTGGTTTTTGTGGTTTGTTGTTGTTTTGGTTGTTTTCTTTTTTTGTGTGTGTGGGGAATAAGTCAAAGACTGCAGTTGCCAAATACAATTTGGAGAACATCAAGAAATCTAGACACTGAGAGAGTTGCATCAGGTTGGTAAGTCCTGTAGAAAAACAGTCATGAGTATTGCCTTGATTTCAAATACAATTGTCTTTCAAGCAGTACCACATATAAGAAAAGTCAGGGTACTTCTTGCACTTCTTCTTGCATTTCTGGTTTTATTTGAGGTGTGCTAAGGTTTAACTGGCTAGTAGTAGGTTCTGTGGCATGTGGAACATGGCAGATGTAGTGCAGACTTAGAAAATAAACCTCCCAACTCTGTAACTTAGTGTGATGAAGGTCCATTTCACAACTCAGTAGGACACCTGAGACATAAGGCACCTCTTGAACATAGCTGAGGTCTGAGTTGGTATAAAAAAATTGAGCAGGCCAAAAAGTGTTGAAATATGTTACAGTGCAGGACCTTGCTAATTTAGGCTAGCTGTTTTCTGAGAGATGCTGGCCTGAATAGCTCTTACCATAAAGAAAATTACTAGTATAGAGGTGTTATTCTGTGACTAAGCCCAGACATCTTAAAATGAATACAGTAAAAGGACTTTTTCTGCTCTGTCTCTGACCTTTTCATTCCTCCTTCAAATGATGCAGGTGAACTTCAGCAAGCACTGCAGTTATGCTCTTAAGCAGTGCTAGATAGAGGAACTGTTACAGAACAGATAAAACCTTTTCTTCAGAAAATATTATACCACCTGGCAAAGAGAAGCCTGATTATTGACTTCACATTGGGTCATGCAACATTGTGGACTTCCAAAACCTCTCTGGATGATATGCATTTATATCACTAAATATAAAATGAGCTCATGTGCATGTGCACACACACATATAAGAAAAGAGAATTGCTGAAGGCTTGTAAGAGAACAATGAGCCTCAATAGTTTCATCAGTAGAACTCAACAAGTCCAGGACCTCTCTAAGTCCTTCAGTAAAAATTTATTTTGAGACTTTGGCTTTCAGAGCCCAAAATATCAAGTGGCTTTAAATTGACCGTAGCAGCATCTACGTTTCCCCTTTTACTGTTTGATATGCACAAAATGAGATGGAAGTTTTATCTTTCGAGTAGTTTAGTGTGAATGTTTCAACATTTTCTCTATTGTATATCTAACTTTTCTAAAAGTGCCTTTGGTGAACACTGGATGTACCTGTGTGGCTGCTAGAAAATAACATGTGAAGTGTTTTATGATGCAGCCAAGTTTACCTTCTTTTGGTGAGTCTTGTCCAGCCCAGGATTATAACTTAAGGAAATCAACAATCACATTTACTCGTGTAAAGACCAAAGCACAGAGCATTGTGAAGAGCAACCTGTATGTTTGAAGTGGTTGAGGACATGAGCTTACAGCTAACAATTCCACCTGATGATCTCTTGTGTTGCACTGTCTCCCTCTGGCACAGATCAGTAGGTGCATTTCTAGCCCAGAAAGTCACCTTGCTGCAGGGCAACACAACACCTGGCTGTCCCCTTGCTTCTCTGAGGGCGTCTTCTCTGGTGCAATCTCACAGACCATAAAGAAGAATGAGCTCATTCTGCAGGAGCTTTCACAGCTCCTCCAAAAGACCAGTGATTTTGGTTTATGAAGCTTGAATCACCTTTCCCTCTATGTGAGGAAGAAGCTCTCTGCAAAGATACATTGTTAATTCTGAGTTACAGTGACATCCTGTACAGCTTTTTGGTGGCAGTGTCTACTCCAGGTAACTATCTTCACTTGAGAGGACCATTAGTCCATTTGCCAGTGAACTTTATTTTTCCCTTTCAGTTCAGCCATTTGTGTTAACCACAGCCCCATCCTTCAGCATCCAATTATTTATAAACGTCTTTCCCACCCGTGTTGTCAGCTGTAAAAGAACAAAATGCATTAGAGACATGCTGTTCCTTTGTATTACCTCTGACTCTTTGAATAGCGAGGTACTCTGGAGAATAGTTTTTAAAAGTCCATGTATATCTCTACTCTGTAAATCTCTGACTTGGCTATCCAATGCCAAATATTTCATATCTTGGATGTAGAAAGGGTAGAGTGCAGATTTATGCTGAGAAACCCCTTAGCTAAATGGTGCTACTTCAGAAACTGTCTCAATATTAAACTCTTAATAATGTGAGTTATTCACTTTGAAAATGCATGTCTAATTTTGATGTAGATTTACAATTCATTGACCTTTTGCCCTGAATTCAGATTGTATCTGAGGCAACTTTTGGTCCAAAAAGATGGGAAAACTGGACCAATGCAGTTGGTTTCATAGCATGGAAGAATGGAGCAGGAATTGTAAAGATCTGGGCCACCTGGACTCCAGTACACAGAATTCACAGACAATACAGCCAGGTGTGAATGAGTGTATAGATATTATTAAATCACATTTAAGTAAGAATTCCAAAGGAACAATGGATAGTTGAGAGATTCTGCATCAGTAGGGTCAGTAACATCCACTGATGAAATGGGCAGAAGGGAGTTTTGAAGCAATATATGTAGTAAAAATCAAGCTATTCAACATCTGTTTGTAAGCCTAGCAGAAACTGCTCACAGTCAGTTTTCATATAGAGCTGTAGCCTGTCAGATTTAATTACAATTCATTTGTTTATATTTGGAAGAGTGAGGTCTGATTCCTATCTTGTTATATCCATGTTCTCATCAAATAGTGATATAGTTACAGGTGCTATACCTGTCAGTGCTGTAAAAAAAAAAAAAAAAAAAGCCAATGTAATTGAATGTGGAATTAAACATGAGGTCTCTGGTGTTAGCTTGGGAGCTGCTTCCAGCAGTCAATTTTCCCTTTTCTCTTGGGTTGCCCATTTTGCTACAAGAACAGTGAGAGAGGCTTTCCTCCTCCCCTGCTGCAGATTTGGAAGGCTGTCTGAGGGCACTGTGGACTTGAATGTTGTCAGTGGTCATTGTTCTCCTGCAATTATTGTGTCCATTATGAAATGCAATTTATCAAACCATTGTGTTAGCCCGAAAACCAAGAAACCTCTTTTAGGAAAAGAGAGAGAAAATTAGGTTTAGCTTTTTGTGTGTGTTCTTTTCCAAAGTTAATCAAATTTCTTCTGAGACCCCAGAATAGGTGTTAATGTGATGACTCAAGTGTTTTCTGGATAGACACCCAAGCTCAAGTCTCTGTTTTGAAAGTGTCTAAAAAGGTTCTCCCATGTGAGTACTCTTCTTCCTGGACTGTTGGCTATTGTGAGTTTCTCTTTCTCTTGCTTTTAAGATTGCTTCCCTGAAATCCATGCATTCCAAAGAGTCCTGCCTGATGAATCACTACTTCCTCTTTGTCACAAAGACAATCTTTCTTAAATAGCTGTTTAATTATATTGTGAAAAAACATCAAGGTTTCAGAAAGGGTGGTTATATTACATTCCAGAATAAATCCATTCACACGTGTTAAATGTTTAGGTCTGTGTAAATGCTCCAAGCAGTGTTGTGGCTCATGGAATAAGTCAGTAACTGCCATGTCAAACACCTTGCCATGGCCTTGTTTTAGGCTGCTGCATTTTACCTCAAATTGCAATGTGAAGGAGATAGGATAGCAAGATAAAAAAGTTAAGATTTCTTGCATTCTCATGGTCATGGTGCACTGATCTGCAGCTGCTGGACAGTGCTCCTTCCCCTTGGAGCTCTGGATGGCAGCCACAGCATGCTGAGAGAAACCTGGGAAATCTTTGGCTACCTTTGTTCCAAATACATCAGAAAGGTCAGCTGGAGTACTGTGATGGTGTGGGGGGTGGTTAGAGAAGAGATGGATGAAGTGAAGGTCTGAGATGGGCTAAGCAGGTGAGGTGTCATTGTTCAGGTAGTAAAATAAAATATCAATCTAGCCAAGCTGGGGTGGTTGTGGATGGGTCCTGTGTTATGGGCTGGAGGAGGTCAGGGCAGAGACATGCCAAAGGGAATGGGGCTTAAGGGGTGTGTGGGTAGAGAGGTGTTTTGGGGGGAAATTAAAGTCTTTTCTTGGTGGCACTGGAAGTCTTTGATGCTTAGGAATCTTGAGGAGATGTGATGTCCAAATTTAGAGATTTCTGTCCAAATCTTAGAGCTGCTCAACAAAAACATATCTTTACCATTCCCTGCTGCTGCAACAGGAATTGCCTAGATGATGATCTGTGCAGAAAACTGTAGTATTGTATCCACTGCTGCCTAAAGTCACTTGTTAGTCTGTGCTTCTCTCCATTTTATTAACAAGCCCATCACAATAGCAGAGGATTCCTTCTGCATCTTATAGTCAAACGTTTGAAAGCAAGAGAGAAGTATCTAATATTAGTCTAGACAAAATGAAGATCACTAACCACCTGTTTTCTGAAGGAAGTTTTGACAAAAGAGAGACAAAGGGATTCTCCCCAAAACCAAAATTACAATAACAAAATAACACCAAAGCAAAACAAGTTAACACTAAGAACCAAAATTTTTCCAGCATGGTGATACTACTGATATAACTGGCTTTAGTATAACTTCTGTGATAACTTTGTTAAATGGCAGCATGCACTCTTATATTGCCATCCCAATTAGGAGAGTATTCACACAATATGTTAGCTCTGTGAGTCTGGTGCATGGGAATCATTTAAACTTAATGGGGATTTTTTAATTTCAAATGTAACTTTGTATAAATGGCATAATATTGTTTAGTGCAACAGTTTCTTTGATACATTCTGGAATTTTTTTTGTTTCAGTGTGACAGAGCTTCTACTACTCTAGTCCTTTAGGTGAGATTGGATTGAGCAACAGAACTGGGGTTTCTTTTTCTCACACCATTAGTGGGTTAAAAACAGTGTGTATGATAGATTTATTAAGGCTCACACTCAAGACAAGAGCTGTACAAGTCTTAAAAACAATATATTTTAAATGTCTTAATTTTAAGTTGGATTCTGTGCATCCTGGTGGTAGAGATGTCAAGACTTTTTATTTCAGGTTTATGAAAGTGAAATACAAAATTATTGAGAACAGAAAAACTAGTGGGACTGACGAGTATTACAGTCAACCAGAATGGGTGTCTGTTTGCAGGTACACATGAACAAGAACAGCTGATGCACATACAGATCTCTCTTGGCCCTCTGGCATTTTAGTGGCTTAGGAACTATCCATACAGTTCAAAGAGTTCAGTAATGAACTGTCTTCAAAGAAGGGAATCTTTTTCATGGGTTCCACTGCATTTATACAAGAGGCTATTTTTAGATGAAGCATTTTTTGCCCCTTTGGAGCTATAAGACATCTGTGACCTCACCTTAGATTTGAAAAATCTGCTGTGCTGGAAGTAGCTCCTTTAAGGGCATCCTTTCATGTTTGCTTTATTGTTGTTTTTCATTTAGTTGCAAGTATCTGCAGACCTATAGAGAGTTTTAAACTGGAAAAGGTGCTGTATTTCTGTAGCTCACATGTGAAGTCTTGTCAGAGAATAGTGTTTTCCTTCATGGCTGATGCACATGATTGCCCATCAAAGGATGACCCTTGATCATCTGATTTTTTTTTGGTATCATTTCCTATCACTGAAGAAAAAGAAGCATTTTATTTCAAAATCTAATGAATGATCTTAAAATACAGTGTTTACTGTACAAAACAATGTTTAATGATACAACATAAAAACTTGGTATAATTTTGCACTTCCTGCCCCAGTGTAGAAATGTGAAATGCATACATATAGTCCAGTAGTAAAAAATCAGAAGTCGCTATTCCATACGTTAGAATGCAAATCTTGCATCTGGAAAGATAACACTGACATCAGTGAGATGATGATCTGGCTTTTTTTAGATAGGCAGTGGGCAAAAGGCTATTCAAATTTTCTGAAAATTTCTCCACATTTTATTTTTAATTTAATGGGAATAAAGGACTGGGCTGTAACACATTCTCTTGTGGCTAAGGGGCTAACAGGGATGAAAACAGCTGGCATTATACCTCCTACACAGCCCTTAGCTATTTTAGCCATATTTGGGCTGGGCAGTGCTGCTGCTCCAGTTTGCCTGTTCCTAACTCTTCCCTGATTACTGTTCAACATTTCTTGGTAGGTGAAGGAGGAAGTGGCCAGGCATTGGTGCAGTATACAAGATTTGCATCACTTGGAGATGTCAGCAGTGCTTCCTTTCATTGATCTGCCACTCTCCCTGTCACAGGATTTTTGTTTTTCACCTGTTTTTTCAGCATAGGATTGAGGAAGTGAACACATAGGAAGAGGATAATTTGTCTTCTTTGAACAATGGGAGATTTTTTTGTATGTTTGTACATATATTTGCTGTATTCTCATCTGCAGGTTGGGTGAGCCATCTACTGGCATCTTTCTTCCACTTTTGGTTGACTTTATTCCCAAAATACATTTTATTTATTTTATTGCCCCTCTTCTTGCCCTTTAGAATAGTTGCACAGGTATTGCCATTACTGAAAATGGGATCAAAGCAGGATACATTTAAATGTGTGAATTTCTTGGTTCTTTTTGGTCACAGCCTGCTTCTACCAGCTGCTAAGTATCTTCAATCATTCTTCCTCCCTCTGAAGGAGGGTTGTTCTTTGTCTATTCCAAGTATTGTCTAAACTGACTAATATGTGACAATATAGGTATCTCTTCTTTTTTACTATCAATATGCATATCATGGACAGGAAAAATCATGGCATAAATGTGTGACAGAAAACGGTACCTTCATGCTGCCTATCACAGAATTAAGTGTAAAACAGGGAAGAGCCTTCTGTGCATCTTCTCTAAACTCCTTCCAATTTTTTCCTGCTTGCCTTCTTACAAAATTCATTTGGCAACTCACTTGTTTACTAATAGGAAGTTAGTAAGAATTGGATTTTCTGTTTACTTGAAAATTTTGATTCAACAAGAGAAGTATTTCAACTACAAAATTCTGGGGAAAATGTTTCATTTATTCATACATTAGAACTTACTATAGTCAGTTTGAGATTCTGGTTATACTTTGATAAAAATGTTCACCTGATTTACTGCTTCTTCAAAAGGCTTTATTTCTAATACATTAATATCTTCTATTAGCTGGGAGGATCCAGCTGAAAAATTTCTCCCTATGTGGTACTGCTAACTTTACTTCATGCTGCAGTGCAGAGGTCCAAAGGCATGTTACCATAGAGATACCCACAGTAGTTTTAAACCAACTTTAGGTTACTAAAGCTTGAGTGCTAATGATTACTGCAACATCAGCTGTGGAATGCACACTGTCAGGATGGATACAGGCTTCAGCAGCTGACTACACCTAACTACAGCCCAGTGATGTTCCTTTTTGAGGCTGGAAGCATAGGACTGAGACCTTACAGCTCTTGCTGAGACTTAGCCACTCTTGTACTAGAGCACCTGATCAGGTGCATAAGCACCCCAACTGCGCCACTATTATAAGGGAGAAGTAGGTGCCTTGAGCAACTAGATCAGATCTAAAAAGGTCTCCCCAAATGGAACTGCAGTGCATGCTGCTCTTCTTTGTTCGGTAATTGACATGGGTTTTTTTAACTTTTTGTGATGATGTATTTCACACCTTGGACAGAGGTTGCATTGTTAGATCAATATTCAGGGTGAAAAATAAAGTGATTATTTACTCATCTCACCATCAGCTGTAACATCTTGTATGTAGTTACAGATTTGGCTCCACTGTGTGTTTAATGCTTGCAGATGTGTTCAGTGAGCACATACGGAAATGGAATTTCATTCCCTTTTGAAGAAAAAGATAAAGTGAAGCACTAAGGTGAAGAATTTAGCAATCAATCTTTAAATAAATATGGTTTCTTATTCGGTTTGCTTCTGATCCCAAATCTGTCAAAAGAAACTAAGTGAGGTGGATGAGTAGGCTGTTGCTGGTTCTGTTGTCATTATGTTTCTTTTCATGAAGAACCAGGTCATACGAGGCAGCACACGGATGAAATGCTTTCCTGTTATTACTGGCAGCAACAGAAGGTTAAAGTGTGTGACAGTGGGTTGTGTATGTTCTGCTGTACATATAAACTCATGAAGACTGCTGTGCTGCTTCATGCTGTATGCATTTCAGTGAGAAGTAATAATCTCAGGTAGGAACAGCTGCAAGTCTACCTGTCAGGAGCAACATAGAAAATCAGCAAACCAAGCCATCTTAAATAAGATGGGCACTCTTGCAGCTGTTTCATTTTCTCAGAATCAGTCCTTAAAGTAGTAGTTAAATGTGTTTATAAATATTTTTGAATTAGAGTGTATTTATCCTATTTGTACAGTCACAACCTCTTCACTAGTCATCCATGATAATAGAATAATTTGTCATGGGTATCAGTGAAATTGCTGTGTTCATAGTGTAATCTAGTTACTTGAATGTGAATAAAGACTGTGCAAACCTGTGTCTAAACCTGTGTAAATACTGCACTTTTTGGCAAGTATCTCATGTAACAAAGAAAATTCAAAGTAACCAATATGCATAAGAAATGCAGGAATCGTTTTTATTTGCTGTAAGCATAAGTAAGGCTTCTTCATTTTCCCAATGCAGTAACACGATCAATAACTACAAAATTATTGCATTTTCTTATGTACAGAAGTAGGGTAAACTCTTTTATGATCTGCTATAGGAAAAGTTTGAAATTTCAGTGTTCCAAGCTCTGACATGGCCCAATGCCTTTCATGCTGTGGTTTTTGCCTCCCCAGAGAACACTGAGGAGACACTTTCTGCTTTGGGATGAGGATTCCTGCAACACCACAGAGGTTGTCTCAGTGTGACCAAGTGGGAGCAAACTCCACTTGAAGGGTAGTTTCCAATACACAGATGAAGATCCCACTCCCCAAAAAAAGGGAACTGTGCCTAGCCTTGCCTTTAGCTTGCCTTTGTAGACTTACAAATATATGTTTCTTAGCTTACTCATGGTAAATGTTTTGAGGCAATCATATTTTGAATGTGGTAAAACTGACTGAATAATTTAAAAAAATACCTCTGCATACATCATTATTGAAATTAGAATGCAAGATTAGAGAATGGCTTTTCTTTTAATCTTTATTTTTAATGGCAAAGTATATTTTTGGAGTATTGTTTTAATGAAGTGAAATATAAAAAAAGCCAGTTAATACAAAGACATTTCATTTAAACTTTTATGGGACATACATATGGATATATGTATGTCTCTGTTGGAGCTGCAAGGGGAATTGAAACACAAGAAACTTCCATACCATGAACTATTAAGCATAAGCCAGCCCTTCAGACTCTTATGGGGAAATGGTATTTTCTCAGCATTTTGTTTGTACTCAATACACATTTTCTTAAAAATTGATGCTGAAATGGGTCAGCAGTGCACATTCCTATAACCTCCCCATAGTTCTCATCACTAGCAAAATTACTTCTCACCTTCTTTCTCATCTTTCTGATAACTTTTGTGGGGGTTCTTTTCCTGACACCTGCACTTGTCCTCTAGAGTACACAAGACAAATCCCCATTTCAGAACAGATCTCTCTGCATGGTAAGTACACCATGCTGACTGTAAAATTTGCTTTAAGTCTATCAGAGTTGTTGTCTCTGACCTACTGCAGATTCATACCTACTGCAGTGGTGTGTCAAGGCCACTTGTTTTTTAGAGTACACAAGGCAAATTCCCATTTCAGAACAGATCTGTCTGCATGGTAAGTCCACCATGCTGACTGTAAAATTGCCTTTAGGACTATCAGAGCTGTTGTCTCAGACCTACTGTGGATTCAGGGTATGTTGATTCACACCAGCTTTGAAAATACAATTATATCCACCTAGAAGACTTAAAAATATCTTTGCTTTATTTTTAATGAAAGTTTTCTGAATAATCTGTATCTGTAATGTGGTGGTCTCTATGAAAAACATAATGACTGCAAATTACAGAATGTGTCAGACTGTGCTGTGCTTCTCAGCTATATATAAAAAAGGAGGTAGTGTTCCATGGTGCACATAGCAAGAGTTCCCAGCAACAGTACAAAAATAAGCAAAAGAGCTTTTTTGGGAAGATTTATAAGTAAAAATTACTCCTGTGTGTTTTGGAAATGTCTAAGGCCTTCAGTAGGGAATGGATGTGGGAGGTGTCACACGTGCTTACATTGGTCTGGTACAAATTATCCTGTGTTGACCATTCTCAGAGACATGATGTTAGTTTGGTGGCTTGATATGACCCTCTGCAGCTGTTATGTCTTTGCAATCCTGATCTTCATTGAAGCCTGACTTAGCAAAATATTTAGGGGCACAAGTAGAACAATCCAGCTTGACTGGAAAAACCAGAGCACCCATTTGACTTAACTTTTTCACAGGGTCATTGCACCCAGAAGTCTAAAATAGCCCTGGGGTGGTTATGACACATGTCTGGCAGCAAAATTTGGAGCAGTTGGTTAGCTCCATGCCATTGAGGTATAAAAGGGGAAAATAGGATTTCTCCAAGTACTGCATATGTGAAAATTCATTGTTTAAATAATTTTATATAGATCTGAAGACTTGAGGTCTAAATTCTGTGAGGACTAGTAATGATATATTTGCAATGCCAAAACTGAAAGGGTATGGCATGCTCTTTTGTTAGTCAGTGTGAGGATCCAGCAATCTGCATTACCTCTTCACCACAGGTTTTTACAGGTGGGACTAGTGAGCAAGTCAGAGTGTTCTGTATGTCCCCAGAAATGAACTTTTTATGTTCTTTGACTGTAACAATTACAAACATTTTGTTACAGAGGAGAAGGCCTCCCAGCCCAAAATCTCTTATTTGCTTTTGGGAAAGCATTTGACCTTTAACAGCAACTTGCTATGTGAAGTAAAATGTAAATTCTGGACTCTTGGATCAGAGAGCTGGCCCTTGCAATTGTTGGAAGCCACCTCCTGTATCCCCTTCAGTTTCATCAAAGCCTTGAAAAAGTTTATTTCTGGTCTCTGATTTACTGATGGGAGTCCTAAGCTGTCATGTCTGCTTTTTCTGTTGTATTCAGCTAAGAAACTTCTAACAGATAGCAACATAGCTCTTTGTATTGTTCTAATTTCACCTCATTTCTATGACTCCTGCAGTCAAGGCTCTCTGCTACCCTATCTATCTTGCAGCTGGCTTTTTCCTCCAGTTTTTTTTAATAGCTTTGCCTGCGGCATCCAACAAACCCTTTTCAGCAGTCTTGAACAGGACTAGTTTATTAAATTATTTCTCTTGAAAATGTATGATTTTATATGGGTTTATATATTTTTATATAACTATTTAAATATTATATTATTTCAAATATGGTTTTATCTGCACTCATTTTAGAGTGACCCTGTATGCTTTATAAAATTATATTGTATTGCATCTTTTGTTCAATATATCTCAATGTTTTTTGTTCTTCCATAGAACTCTGTCACAGAGTGATACAGAGTAGTACAAGTGGCCTGAAAGCACTTTACCTGCTCTCTTGGCATCTCCTTTCCCTCAGTTTATGACAAATATTTCTTAACTTCTTTGAAAACTGAATGGGACCCAGTAAGAAACTTACAGAAGTTACTGTTTCCTGTCTTGTGACATGCACTTGTAATAAGTACAGTATTGACAGGGAATACAACATATTCCCCTGCAGAGTGCCTCCAAAGATAGCTGTAAAATAAAGAGATATATGAGAGACGTATATAAGGGAAAACTCAGCAATAGCTTTTTCTGTTGTAATCTCATGGACTGTAGTGTAACAACGTGAATAATTTATGCATAAGCAGTTATTCATTGGAGTTGAATGATACAGGGTCTAACCCACTGAAGTGAAGACATCATGTCTTATAAAGTCTGTGGTGGTAAAAATGTTTGGCTGTGAATTGAAACTAAAATATTTGATGGCTTTCAGGGGCTGGATTCCACAGTTCATGGCAGGTATATAGTTCCTATTGCTTAGTAAGGGCTTAATTCAGTGAAATCCTGAACATTTGGGCTGTGATTCCTTTAACTGTACAAGAAGCCCTTTTCGTCTCCAGAAACGTTGCTCATAAAATAGAATTAAACAATTGCTGAGCTGGGTTCAGCTTCTGCAGTATAAGGTGCATTGAAACTAGGCAATTGCAATTCTTCTTTGGGGAGAGAAAATTTGGCAGTTAACATTGCACATAGCAGGCAGAACTTCCGCTTTTGATTCTTAAGGGTGGAAGTTCATGCTGTGCATGTGCAGAAGCCATGGGAGAAAATTTATTGGGAAGACATTTGCAAGGGGGTCATGCTTCCCTGTGTGTGCAATTATTTTTTCTCTTCTCAGTAATGTGTTGTTAGTAAGAGGCATAATTACATCCTCATAATGGGCAATCCTAATGGTAGACAAAAATGACTATATTGTGTTCAAAGATATGTCAGTACATAAAAACTGGAGTAGCAGTAAGAGGTCTCTGTAGAACATTTGCATGAGTCTTGTAATGCTGGGTCTGAACCGTGGCACTTAATTTAATAGCACTTCTCCTTGGTAAGACTGGAACAAAATGTCAAAAAAAATACTTTTTCCAGAAAGCTTTTCATTTCACACACACACACTGTGTAAGTAGTGATAAGTAATACCAAAATTATTATTGCTTATTGTGTAAGTAATAATTTGCACTGCTTCAGCAGACCAGGTGAAGGTCTATTGTATGCCTTCTTTGCATGCTTTTGCAGAGCTTATTTGGATTGCAGCCGTATGCAAAAGTTAAATCCTAAAATCAGCTGCTTATCCTACCTGCCTTTATATGAATAGAATAATGGCAGTCAAATTTTCATGACTGCATTCAAGTTTGTAAGACTGGGTAACTAAGTTTCATCAGAGTATTTGATGTTTCTGCGAGGTATGAATTCTTCAGGTGCATCTAACACCTGCTTCTCTGTTCCTCTGTGTCAGAGCTTCCCCTTTCTCTACCACTTCATGTGTGTCACTTATACCTACCTTGTATAAATACTCCTACTCTTCCTCACTCTTCATGTCTGTTTGGGTAGGGCTTGTAGGATCACTCAGCCCATGTGTCCTATTATTAAAGTCTTTTGGCTTTGAGAATTGTAAAATAGGTGAGACAACCTTTGTAAACACTTTGGTCTTGGGCGACAAAACACGGAGGGTGGAAATGCTGGGTTTGGGTAACATCTATTGTGGCTGAGTTTGATGACTCACAAGTGGGCAAAGCACTGTGCATATCACGGAGTGTGATATCTGGATATCAGTCTTGGAGTATTTGAGACATGACTGCTGCTGTCTCAAATAAAATGATTAGTTGCAGTGGCTTTGTCAAAGCTAGAATAGAAACTTGGACTGAATTAAATGTGTTCATGAATTATTCAGTCAGCATAAGAGCCTTGGAGCTGTTTATTTTGATGAGAATTTGGCTTTAATTTTTATCGTCTGCACAATTTTTAGTGTGAGACATGGCACAGACTTTCATGTTGATAATTTGTAGTTGCACAATAACAGACAGTGCTAAGCTGGAGGCTTTGTTGCAGGAGACAGCATCACTTCTGATACATGAGGTGGTAGGGTCTGCTCTGGGAATAATTCAGTTTGTGGATTTCTAAATAAAGGGTCAATGGCAAAATAGTTAATTTTGACACATATTGAAATGCTTGTTTTGGATTTTAAAGTCAGTGTTAGACTGTAATGAGAAAAATGTCCATAGGTGTCTGTTATCCTATAAACTTGGGAAGATTTAATTTTTGTTTTATTGGTATTTGTACTGTGAATTTGCAATTTGTGTGTTGTTGGGTTTTTTATTTTGTGGAGGTTTTGGGATATTTTCAGTAGAGTTCCTAGGCATAATTCTAAGACATATCTTGTGGATGCTAATGTTTTCATGAAAAGCCAAACTAGTTGTTTTCCATTGCTTGCTCCCAAATTCAACAGTCAAGACAGAAGTGCTGCAAAACAAATGCTCTCTGACAGTGTGAAGGAGCAGGGAGGAGAGAACATTATGTTTTCAAAGGACATGTATCTGTCCTTTATGTACAATGTCCTGTTCTTCACTGGAGTTTATTTTGGTTTTGTAAAATGTAGATCAAAGTTCAATGCTGAGGGTTTTTTTCTAACTGCAAGACAATTCAGAAAACTTCAATAAATGACTCACTCTCATCAGAACATGCTTGTTCAGGGTTTTGTTGGTGTTTTTTTTTGCTTTTTTTCTTTTTTGTTCCAGCAAGAGGAGTATAGTGGTTTGTAGAGGTTTTAGGCTGAGATAGTATGTAGGTAGCTTTCAGGAGCTGGCAAAAGAAGATAGGAACAGACCTCTTTGAACCAGGAAAAAAATCATTCCAGCAATGCCCACCCAAGAGAAGAAGTAAGAGAGGGTAATAAAAAGCCAACGCTCTGATGGTGACATCCATCCTGAAGAAGCAGCCTAGGGCTGGTGTTAGTAGTATCTTCAGTGAATAGTGTTGGAGAAATGGTAGAGCAAAAACACACATGTTGGTTTTGCGTGGCCTGGTTTTTGTAGTGGGGGCCACAGAGGTGGCTTCTGTGAGAAGCTGCCAGAAGCTTCCACCATGTCTGGCAGAACCAGTCCCTGATGGCTCTGAGGATGGACATGCTGCTGGCCAACCTGGACCAGTTAGAGATGTTGGTAATGTCTCTGTGATAACATAATTAAGAAGAAAAAAAAAACAACAAAGTGGGCACAATTTTTCCTAGCCAGAGAAGAGGAGGAGGTGAGAACATGTGAGGGAAACAACATGGAGACTCCAAGGGCAGGGGGGAAGGAGGGCAGGAGGTGCTCCAGGCACTGGGGCCGAGATTCCTCTGCAGGCTGTGGTGAGACCAGGGTGAAGCAGCTGTGCCCCTGCAGCCCATGGGGATCCACGGGGGATGCAGAGATCCACCCACAGCCCGTGGGGGAGCTGCCCATGCTGGAGCGGGTGGATGCCTGGAGGAGGCTGTGGTCCAGTGGGAGACTCTATGGAGAGAGGGGGCCCTGCTTCCAGGCTGGAGCAGCCTGTCCTGGGAGGACTGCACCCTGTGGAAGAGTGATCATGCCACAGCAGTTTGGGAGAACTGCTGCTCATGAGATTGGAACCATGCTGGGGAAGTTCACAGAGAACCGTGTCCTGTGGGAGGGACCCCACGGCCTCACAGGGGAAGGACTCCTCTCCTGAGCAGCAGAAGAAAACCTCGGGTGATGAACTGACCAAAATCCCCACGCCCTGTCTCCCTGTGCTGTCAGTGGGAAGGAGGGAGGGGTTGGGGGGAAAAGGTGTTCCTTAAGGGCTTGTTTTTACTTCTTATTATCCTACCCTGATTTTGTTAATAATAAACTCGATATCTTTAATTTTAGACTATTTTGCCCTCAGAGTGTTTTCTCCTGGTCATTATCTCAGCTCATAAACACTTCATGAAATTTTCTCTCTTCTGTCCAGCTGTAGCAGGGAGGGTGAATGAGAGGTTTTCATGGGTGCCTGGCATTTGGCCAGTGTCAAACCATGACACCACAGCACATACCTTGAGTCAATTTTTTTTTTCCCTTTTAACCTTTGTGATAGAGTCCATAATTACCTACATGTGCACTTGCACACCAGGATTTCAGGTGCTGCTTCTGACTGCTCTCACACTGTCAAGGGGCATAATCTTAGTGATTTTGTTTATTTTCAGTAAAATGCTAAATAGTCTATTCTAAACAGCAAAAGCCAAGACAACTACATTTTTCAGGTTTTACTACTGGAAGAGTAACATTAAATTAACTGAGGTAGGTAACTCAAGTGTATGTAGGTAACTTCCAGATGCTTTTTCTTAATCAGTGTTTGGAAGGCAACGTAAATTTTGCATTTTAAAATGATTGTTTGATTGCAGATTAGCAGTACACATCACAAGTTATGAGTATTTACCTAGGCCAAGAGGTGATGGAAGACTGTCATGACTATTTAGCTAATATCTTCCTGCAAATTATGTTCTATCTGTTTCTGTTCATATTTCTATGGTTTTATTATCTGAAATATCCAGTACTGAAACTCACTTCTTGGGGTTTTTCTATCAATTTTAACAGCCATGCCCAAGAATTGATCTATTGTATTAAACCATAAGCCTGTCTGCCTGTTACCTTGTCTTGGGCAAGTGTAAAGAGCCTTAGGAACAGAGAGAAAAGAGGGCAGATGGAGAGGGATCACTCCCTGGGCCTCTCTTAACTTATAACTGAAAGGCCTGTGAGTTGAGGTTATGTTCCTACTGATGTGTTCTGCAGCAGCACAGGGGCCTACCTTTGGTGAGTTTTGTTTAACTGCTCTTTTAACAATGCCCCTTCCAGTGGCCTGCTCTAAGTGCAAGCATCAAATTTCTTGTGTTGGGAATACTCTTGGTGAGTCATTCTTCATTCTGCTCTATGCTGCTCCTGATTTCATAGGTACCTGTTCAGTTCCTTAGGAAGCTCTCTTCCTAGAAGAAGCAGCCTAAGATTCTTGAAATGTCATTATTATTCTTGTTGCTTTCTCTTCACTTTTTCTAGTTTTTATTAATTGATCTCAAGGAAAGCAAAAGATTATGTACAACATTGAAAGTGTTGGTTCACCATAAATTTACATGGTAGTATAAAGTTTTTTTTGTTTGGATCCCTGTTGCTCTCCTCACACTGGTTGCTTTTTTGACTACCTCAACATACAAATACAAAAATACAATTAACTTCTATAACTCTCTGTATCTATAGTCTTGGATTTTGCTCTCTCCCAGACACCAGTGCATGTATTTTTGAAACAGCTCAGTCTCAGCTGGTGTGTTTTTCCCTAAGGTAAAGAAATTTGATCGGATTCCCCAGTAATGTGTGTGACTCATGCTTCTGCAAAGCTGAGAATGAACAGTAATGACAGACAGATTTACAGAAAGAAGTCTCACCATGCCAAGATCCATAAGTCTGGACATATTCTGTTCTCTTTGACAGATGTTTGTAAAAGTTTGTTTTCCCTTCACCTCTTCACACTGCAAGGGCATTAACATAACTTACTTGCCAAGCGTATTCAGTGAAGTGAAATTTGTGTGCTAACAAAATAAATATACTTGCAGAGAAACTTCTATTGATAAAGGCAAAAGTATTCAAAATAAGCTTGATGCATTCTGTAGTTGTTTTTCCTTCCAGAACTGTAACATAGTAGTTAGGAAATTAAAGCACTTGTCCAGAAAATGGATTTTACTTCCTGTCTTATCAGTACAGGCTGGAATGTGATTGCTGAGCAGCAGCCAGAGTGACAAGGGATAGGCAAAGCCATGGCTGACCTGATCAAGCATTGCAACTGCACACTTGAAGGGACCAGATGGCTTTCAGGGGTCCCCTCACACCAAAATTTTTGTGATTCTTTATTCATTGGAGTTTCAGTGAACATCTCGAGCCATTAGCCAAACCCTTCTTCTTATTCATGTTCCCAATATCTGGGGGAAGGGGAGGAAATTTCCCAGTGCTGTGAGTTTTGAGACACGCTACATGGTCAGTGAAGAAAGGGATGATCTTAATTTACATGTCCTGTTGCTTTTTGAGCAGAAAAGCATAAGCTAAGACAAGCTCTAAAAACAAGGTTAGGTGGTATAAGGGACAGTGTCACTCTATGCTTGTCCTGCTTTTGCATTTTCCAGTTTTCCATCTGCATTTGGCCACTTCCAAAGACAGGATGTTGGACCAAGAGTGGTTGGTTTGACCAATTTTTTTTCATTGCTCCTCACAGGATTTTTGAAACTGGGAATGTGTTTAGAAATCTCCCTAGAGATTTTTGGGGTTTTTTTAAGGATCATCGTACTCAAATGTGTTCAACCAACTGTGTGTCTTATACCAGATTTATTCTATGTTGATACTGAGAACCAGAATTTTGGTAGTGATCCTAATAGTAGATCATGATCCTTGAATCTGTGTAAGAAAAATGTGCATGGTGAGAAATTGTGGGTACAAACTGCAGGACTGCTTCCAGATGCTGTTGAAAGCTCTAATCTGCAAATTACAGGAATAAATGGGATGTGGACTACCCTCTGTGGATAGAGAGTTTCTGAGTCTTTTGCAGCCTTGAAAGGTCTCAGAGTAGCTGCTGCTGTGAGCAGAATTGAGGACTGGTCAACAGTGGTAGTTTGTATGCCAAATGTAGTACCATAATGGCTGAACTAGTGTCTTTTCTGCTTGTTTGTTCTATTGTCCTATTATGATAATGTGTTCACAAGGAAGCTGCTACCAAACTGTGAACAGAATGCAAAAAGCCATAAATAATATTCTTTCTTCAGTTATCATTTTATATCAGATACACATTTATTATCTTAAACCTCATAGGTATATTTTACAATAGCAAGTGTCATAGGATTAGTTTACAATAGTAAGTGAGCAAGTGTCAGCTTGCTTGTTCAAGAAGTCATCTAAAATCTCTATCAACTGGACATTGATATTAATTTCTTAATTTTTGTTTTCCTTAGGGTGATCCACTACTTGTGACCTGATGGTGCTAACTGCCTTTTGTTTCTCTCTCTCTCTTTGCCATGTCTTTCAGAGGTTTACATGCATCCCCCTGGTTTGCTTTTCTTCCTTTAACATTGATTTTAAATTGAAACATCAAGATTATATGAGCACTATGGACTCTAGTTGCTTTAAAATGGATGATTTATGTCCTGGGCACAAAAAAAGGAGTGAGAAATAGAGAAGAAACAGATCTGTGGTTTTGACTACTTATTTTTTTCTAATTTCTTATTTGAAACACAAGCCAGGAAACCATATAGAGAGGAATGAGAATGAAGGAAGAAAGAAATCTTAACATCTGTTCCTGAAGCTGATTGTGAGACAAAACTTCTCAGCTTTCCACCAAAGGAGTTTGTGCAAAGGAGAAGTGGACTCTGAGAATGAAATACAAAAAAACTCAAACCAACTTAGATGTTAATTATATTACCAACTATGTAATTCACAGAAATTCAATTTTTGGCATTTGATCTTTTATTTGAAGTTTTTATGAGGGCTTCTGCTTATCTCCAGCACTGGTGACCATCTTATCTCTACTAAGATATGGTGTCTTGGCATATGGCTCACACTGAAGAACATGCAGAGTTTGCAGACAGAGGCATCTCTGTGGCAGGTCCACTCAGGAACCCAGTCAGGCTGGTATTCAGAGCACAGGAGAAATGCAGGGACGGCAGTGGGCTGGTGGATCTGATATGTGATATTCTGTGCCTAGCCATGCTTGGTTTCAAATGCTTCACTCCTAAAGGAGTGCTCTCCCACCTGGTGAAGACAAGGTTGGTGGGGAAGAAGGAGGTGGGAAAGAAAGTTAGGGCTTAATGCTCCTTTTCAGACACAGGTCACTGCAGAAAAGGAGCTCAAAGGTCATGGTTGTGAGAGTTTGCAAGAGGAGCTGAATTTCATCACCCAGAGGTGAAAGCAGTCATGGAAGGAGGGGCTCTTCTTTCTCTTGACTTTGTTCTGCTCCCTCGTAAATATCTAATTCTCTTGCATGCAGTGACCTAGCTTTAACGGGGGGTATTGATGTGGCCTCAGCCCAATTGCTTTTGAGGCAAAAGAACCAGATGCAGGTTTGTGAACTCTACCCTTGAGCTACAAGCAGACCCTGCCAAACCTACAGGTCTTGTGGATTTGGGGTCCCGTGTGTTGCCTGTGGATGTAGTATTTTTATGCTGTATGCCTCAGTGTGTGTTGTCACAAATATTGTTAACAGGCCACCACTTCCAAATGCATGTGTGTATTTTTTACCTACATATCTCATGGGTCAGACTTCTCTTAGGAGTGCTTGCAGAGACTGCAGTGGCTGAACCAGCAGTGATAAAACTATATTTTTTCTGAGTGGTATATGTGTTTGATCATTGTTTTCAGAAAATAAAATAGCATGACCTTGCATTAACTTCAGAGTTGAGCTATCAGCTACCTAATGCTCCTCTGGACTCCGTGGAAAAGTGGCAGTCGTCTGGCAAGAGGGGAGAGCTGGTGGAGCACAGTGAGTTGGCAGCCCTCTAGTGGGGGTGAGGAAAATGAAGGGGACGAGCAGGTCAGCAAGCAGATGTAAAAGTCAACTGGAAACCACAGCAGGGAGAATCTGACGGGGGAATAAGTAAAAACAACAACTAAAAAACCCAACAGAATTTGGCAACAAGGTGGGAGAGAGCCGTCTTTCCTGAAAGAGAGTTGCTGTAGTTACTGGGGCAGTAGCTGTTCTGGTGGGTGGAGAGGATAAAGAGTCAGTCAGGCAAATGAGTGAGGCAGGGAAAGATGGTGCCTGAAAAAGCTGGGGAGGTCAGACCACAAAAACCATCTAGCTCGGGACCAAGCTCCAGCAGTATGAGTATGTTCTCTAAGAGTGATTCATCTTTAGTCTCCCAGCCTTTGCCAAATTATCATTTAGGGCCTTTTTGACTCAGAGGTGAAAAGAGCTCTCCAGTTTTCTCGCATAAATCTGCCCCTTCTTTATAAACACAAATTGCTAAACAGGTCAAGTGATATTCTCTGTAACTGTAGAAGCTGACAAAGAGGGAGAGACTCCAAACAGAGAACGAGTGGCCTAGTGTTAAACTATACAAAAATGCCTGTGGAAGTGGATGGATCAGAAGTGAAAAAAACTAAAAGAGGAGAAAGATTGTGATATAGTTCTATTAAGGAAGACAGGACAAAGAAAAAAAAAGGGGGAAGAACAGAGAAGTGTAGCTTTGCTGAACAGCAGAAGGGGAGATGGGCATCCTTGTCTGGTGTGCTGTAGCAGGCAGAAGTGCAGGACACCAGCTCCAGGCCAAGAGTGTTGGACAACAGCTCTTGGCCCTGTGTTTTGTAAGGAAATTCGTGCAAGACTAAGTCCAGGGTTGAAGTCATACATGTCTGTGGACTGCAGTTGGACCAGGAGAAAAACCCAAAAACCAAGGGACTTGAGGTTGAAAATAATGTTACATTCAAACATGAAAATTCCAATAGCCAAAGAACAGGCTGAAGTGTCAATCTTCACCAGCAGTGAGGATAGAGGAAACTGAGCTGGAGGGAAGTGCAAAAGAGCCCTGGCAAAGATGCAGCCAGGGGAGCACAAGGCTGAGGTGAAAGCTGGGTCAAAAAGAGATTGCTGTTACTGGCTTGCAAAACCAAAGGGACAGATGTCTGAAAACATTGCAAAGCTGAATGAAGGGATGCACTAGTGAAAGAGAAAGGGAAGAGGGCAGGGAGCCTTCAGGGCAAAAAGGTGTCCAGAGGGACCTTGACATCTTGTTGCTTGTTGCTTCTCAACTGGCACATCCCTCCTGAGCCTTTTCAAGAGGCCAAATTCACCAACACCTTTGCATCCCTGCTTGGTTCACTCTGGCTGCTATTGTTACTCTGAAGCAGCACAGAATTAAGCAAGAAGATTTTGCTGTACTAATTAGTCTATACTAATTACAGTGGCGTGTTGGTAATTATTGATGATTCATAAACTGCATGGGCTGTAGGTCTGCAGCCTTTACTGGGGTAAAGTCTTTTTTACTGATGACTTAAAAAGGTGAAAATTCAATGACGTAGGAATGCATTTTGCTTAATGGCACTGCTATGATAGTAAGGTAATTGGTGATCACTGTTTTGCAAAAAAGCATAAGAGCTAAGAAAGTGCTATTGACGTTGTCTAATTATTTGTTTCATAGCTGATTTCTGGGGAGATTGCTTAGGAGATTACAGTGATACTGAAAATAATATTGGGCAGTTAAAAATGTTAAAACAAACTTTCTTCCACTGGTTTTATGTCATTATTATTTCTAGGTGTTATTTCTTTGCTTTCAATACAGTGTCTCTTTCCTCTGCTTACTGAAATTAGGGGTTTTCTCACTCGCCTCTTTGGAATCAGGCTTGTCTCTGCATGTTTTACCAGAAAAGTCTGTTATGAGATACTACACTAATTGATTTAGGTTGCAGATCTATTAGCAGTCCTTCCTGGCAGTCAGTCAAATAATGAGAGCTTTATTTAAATTGGAAATCATCAGCAATGTGATATTTACTTAAGTGAGGAAATGAACAGAGGTATGGTCATGGTATCACTAATACACAATGTCCACATGGTCAGACTCTTCTGGGAGTTCAGAAGATGTGGAATTAGTTCCTTCAGGCCAGTGAGAGATCTGTAGGACATTTGTGAAGGCCAGGCACACATGTCATTATTTTTGCTGCCTCCTTTAGCTGAGATTGACAGAGAAAAGTGAGTCAGTCACTTATATCCACAGCAGTTTGGGCATATAAATCCACAAGTCTGATTCAGGTTGTGAAACAAGACTCAGAACTTAAAGATCAGAAAGGAGGATGTCAGACATAGTTTTTGCTATATCTAATGAGGTTTATTTATCCTTCCCATATTCAGGTTCATTACCAACCTTAATTTGTCCCATTTGTTTCCGTGCATTGTATAAGTAATGAAGTTGAGCATTTTAGGAACTCAAAGACTATACATAGCAATCTATCAGATAGAATAGCATCTATTCTGCATCTCTCTGTGGCTCTGACCCCGCCAAGTCTGCAATGAGCAGGACAGGGACACGTTCACCTACATCAGGAGTCTCCGATTTTCTAATTTTCACCTAGTTTTCTGCTGTTAGAAAAGGCAAGAGCACCCTGAATCTGGAAGGAAGGGAGGAAGAGAAAGACTCTGATTTTTTTTTGTCCTTCTATTCAAGTGTTTTCTATTCATTCATGAGGCTGACACAGAAACAACCGGGAGAAAAACTCTGAGTCAGAGTCTGAGTGAGTGGATTATTTTGTTGCTGTTGTTTTAAAATAAACAGGATAAGAAAAGTGGCTAATCCATAAAGTAATCTCTGTAAAGGACTTGATAGACTTGCCTGCATTGATCTGTGTCTTGGACACAGTTATTCCATTTTTGACAATACAGAGTGGCTAACGCTGGATATCTTCTGAAGCAGTAGAAAGTGGAAGGCCTTCATTTACAATGTGAGTTCCCTGATATTTCCCTGGCATTAATAAATGGAGAATAAAATACATATCTGTGTCCAAACACACATGGATGTGTCTGTATTCTTCTTTTGTTGAAGAGTCTCATGCTTTTGATCCATGCCTTCTGAGACAGTTTGAGCTATGTGTTGTCAAAAAACATGCTTTTACTGTGGGACTGACTGAAGTCTGTTGTGTAGTCTTACAGATTTGTCTAATGATATCACTTCAAAACTTTGTTTTTAAATCAAAGTGTATGATGATAAAAGATTTATTAAAGAGTTTCCTATTGAATACCATTGGAGTGTGAATGTGCTGTTTTTCTCTTTTGGTTGGGGGGAATAGGAGCTGTGAGCTTTCAGGGGATTTTTTCTTTAACTTACTCTTAACTCATGGTTGATGATGGGTGCTAACTTCCATTTCTGTTCAGATATGATTACTGGCACTAAGCTACATTCTGCTACAGCAGGAGCTCAAGTGGGAAGTGAAGCTTTTCTGTGAGAAAAGGAGAGGTTAACTACACTTATATTGGGGGCAGTTTTTGCTTTGGAAAACAGTGGCAGGCTTTGTAGTTTAATCTTTTGGAGTGCTGCCCGTTACCACCTTCTGACGTATGTTGTTGGGCTGAGAAGAATCGATGCGCAGTGGTGCATGAAAGTCCAGCGTGTCAGATGTAGCTATACATAATGCCACTGTCTCATGTGCAGGCAAGGCTGTTAATGCTTAACACAGTATTGTATTCTCTAAAGAAAAGAGTAGAATACCAGGAACTTCATCTATTTTAAATGTTTATACACATTCCTTTGAAAAATACATTTTTTTAAGGATTAGGTATTGCCTGCATAAAAGGTTCAGACTAATGAGCACCACAGAGAAAAATGCCACAGAAATAGGCATTTGCCAGCATTCCTGTGTGCCAGGGAATGGCCTTGGGAATCTGCCTAAAAATTAGGGTTTTGGTCAGATTATGTGTCTTGGAGGGTGGTTGCTTTAACTCATCTACACCTGGGGCACCTGGGGTTACTGGTGACCACGAAAGCAAGGAATCTGCCCTTTTGAAGATTGGCAACTTGCAGCTAATTCTCCATATGCATTAACATTTTAAGGGTTTAAAGACTCTTCTCGTTAAGCACGTGTACCTGTGTGAGGGCATATGTATTGTTCTGTTGCTTAACAACCTTCTGTAGCTAATGGTCTGAAGTGAAACAAATCAGTAGTGTGCAGGAGAAGTGTACTGAAATGTATCAAGACACAAAAAGTATTAACATAGTCCAGCTCCTAAGAAGTATAACAAACAAAGCAGCCACAGCCCACATGTACTGGCTTTCTTGCAGCAGGTTTAAATTATGATGTGCTATCATGTCTTCTGAAAATGTCATGGCTCACATGGCAGTGATATTTTTGCCTGAAAACTGAAGGCTATGGTTCTGGAAAACAACTTTCAATCTGCAACCCAAACAAGTTCGCTTTTCTCAGAAGTCATTTCTTTCCCTATCAATCCCATTAAAACATTATTATTTAGAATATGTCACAAGACCTTTAAGAAAAGTTCAGTATTACATTCTAATTAATAACTTTCGGCCAAAGATAAATAGCTTTCTGTAGTCTCCAGTAAAAACAAGTCCTTCTATGTAACCTAAGTACTCTGTTGGGGAAAGAGGGAGAAGGAAGTGTGTACTTCTCGCTCCCTTATTTAAAACCCTACCATTTTTAACTTACAGACAAGTAAAACAAAAATAGGAATTTGGTAAAGATGTTCATGAAGGATGTACTTCAAAGTAACAAAATTAAGGCTGCTATTCATATGCCAGTGTGCTTTTTAGTGTCTTTCATGGTTCTGTTTGATCTTTAATTCTTGTATGTAAAATGCTACCTTCTTAAGAACCAGACTGAAAAAAAAAATCTGTATTTCTCTTCTTTAGCAGGCTTCAACTGCAGAAGTACAAGTTGGGCCCATGAGACTGACACAATACCCAATTCAGGTAAGATGCTCCTTCAGTTTCTGAGAGAGCCAATTCAGTATTGATAGATGAAGAAATTAAGGTTCAAACTCTTTAGTTAACTATAATACTTTAATTTCACTTGTACAATGACTGTGAGAGGCATAATTTGTGTTTTGTGTATCTGATTGCTTGAGAAGATCTACAGGTAAATTAAGTCAGTAAATAAGCTCTCTAGATTTCCATTAACACCCCCTCATTCCTTGTATCTGTCCTACCAGTAGGAGTGTGAGTGCATGTGCATCACCAGGGAAAGAGCTGCCTCTTTGGATATTAAAAACTGTTCCGTTTTGATATACCAAAGCTGAGAGCTTCATGAAATTTAGGTATATGTTTGAAATTTAGGTATATGTTCAGTTTTGCTGGGTTTTGCAGGACAGCAAACAGAACAGAGAACTGTAACAGGACAGAGAACTATGTTTTACGGACCACCAACCCAAGAAATCACCTCCAACAAGACAGGTTCAAATTCAGCTGAGGAGCAACAACTCTTATCTATACATGCTTCTTTTTCTGTACATTTTTTTCCTGTGACAGTATCAGATGCCAAGTGTTATATTTTTTCAGCTTATAGTGGATGTTGGAACTCTCGGATTATAGGAAATTAACATTGTTTTAATGATATATAATTGATCTGAATTAATTTATGGGTCAGTTAATTCTGTAAAATGCAAACATATTTAGTCACCAGTCACTCTTTCTGTGAAAAACCTATGTGTGGAAGAAAAGCATCATAAAGTTTTACAGTTTTATGGCTTTACATTCAGTCTTAATGATTACTCGATCTGATGAAATTGCTTGTTTATATTGTAATAAGATTTGGAGTAATGACTTTAACAGCAGAACAACCTTTAGTTTTGCAGAGAATTTCAACATAGAAGTGTGAAACTTTTCACAGAAAAATGTTTTTAGATCATGTTCATCTTCAGAAAGGTTATTCAGAAGATATTTAACAACTACAAATACTCTCAGTGCTTTTGTCAGGATATTACTTCATAGAAATTTGATTTGCCCAAGTCAGAGTAGGATTTTTGTTGTTCTTAAAAGCTGACATTCTCTATGTAAGAAAAGAATCTGCCTTAAGCAGAAATTATTAAGTGAAATCATTAACTAAAGAATTTTTGTTAAAGATGTTGCTATACATTAACTTATTTGCTGTTAAGTAAAACACTTCATGTAAACCCACCTTGTTTGTTTGTGGAACAAGCCACATTACCTTAGATAATTTGGCAAGTAATGCACACATCCCCACATTTTAAAAATGTGTGCTAATCTTTTATTCCATCATGACCATACAATTATGTGTTTCTCTGTGCATTGCAAACAGCTACTGAATATCACATTTTACATGTCTATTTGTGGATGATTAATCATGTTTACAATTGTCTGAGAAGTTCTGCTTGTTACAACAATTGCCACTGGGGCTTTTCTTAGCAAACTTCATTTTATTCTGCTGTGTTTTATGCTGTTATGGGACACCTGTGCCAACCTCAAAATGGCATATATTTTTTGTCTGAGAAGTGACCTCACTTTTGCCTGTGACCTGCCATAAAATCATTTAATAGATTCCCCACTGGACTTCATGACCATATATGTCAGAATAAAAATCAGGTTTCATTTGTACAGAATTGTGACCCAGGTGCTCCTGGCCTTAAGAGGCAAAGGGAAGAGTCCAGAGCAAACCAGCCAGCTGCAACCCTCCAAACATCCCATATACAGATTGCACAATTGCCTCAACTTTGCACCAAGGATTGTAAATAGCAATGGTTTGATTTCAGAAATTACCATGCTGAAAGTACACAAAAATGTGCTTTCTCCAAGGGACATGGGAGATGTGATTTTTATAAACAATTAGTGTACATAAAAAAGGTGTTGGATCCTCTTGCAGAAATGTTTGCTCATAAACGTTTCAATGTGTTCCTATTAAAATGCTGCATTTTCTCACCTTTCAGGACATTTATTTGCCATCATCTCTTTCACAGCGTTGACACTGTGATCTTCCCTGATGAGCTGCAAATGAAGCACGATGATGCACAGCATTTCCTGTTCTCTCATTCCAATATAACAGGAGTATCTCTGAAACTTTATTCAGAGATACCATGTCTTTTCCACCTTGAAAGTCTCCTGCTGGGATATGATGATTTGCAAATAATTAAGTAGCTTCTTAAGTGCTGCAATTTTCTTTTTCCTTCTGGTGGCTTGTTTATCCTCAACTGATGTTTCTTGTATTTCAACCTCTTTAAAGCAAATTTTTGTCCATTTTCTGTATTTGTATAATAAACTGGGAACAAGATGTGCAAGAGTTGTGTGAAGCAAATACTTAGAAAGAGAGTAAAAATTTCAGTACATCACCAAAATTGGAAAGGCCTCCACAGAGAAAGTTCACGATATTCCTAAACTAGGGCAACACTGAGTAAAATGATCTTTTTACAGTAACATTGGCAAATCATGCAGCAAAAAAAATTTTTTTTTGAAGTTTTTTGGCATGGAACACAGATTGAATTTAAGCATTTCCTTGATCATGTTGTTTATATGGATTATTATATTTTTGCCTATACTTTGATAGTATATTGCTCAAATATATTTCTAGTTACATTATGTTTGGATCATTCATAGTAACTCCATACAAATGTTAATGAGAAAGTGTAGTAGTAACACTTTAAAACAGCTTTTAAAATTAATATTCTCAGAAGGATTTGTGCACTGATAATCAGCTACCAGGGAGAGATTGGATGGTTTAATTAAGCTCCATTATTTTAAAGCTGATAAATTATTGCATTTTGCCATCCTTTATTTCCAAACTGGGAGTGCTGAGAGAAGAAAGATATCAAAAAACGTGCCGCCCCCACCCCCCTTAAATTTTCTTTCCCCATAACATTTCAAACCAGGAACAAAATAAAACTAATGGCAGTTGGAACCAAACAGAAGATTGTATCAGAGTAGGGACTTCACTCAGGAATTAGAAAATCTGCAGCTTGGCCACATCATTGCTTTTCAACTCTTTGATGGCTGGGAAAAAACCCTAGGGATTAAAAAGAGTGATAACAGTTACCTTGGATGTTAAGTGTCAGTAAGCCAAATCTGCTTATTGATAGCTGTAATCAAAAACCTTCCAATACATTGAAACTTTTGCCTTCTTAATATTTGCAGAAATTGTGAGCATATAATTTTCTTCCATTGTTTAATGGAACTCTGACTGTCACAGTAACAATGATTGATTTTTTTATTGTTTATAATTCAACAATCCAGGCAGCTAAAGATAAGAAGAAAGCTATTGTCACCTTTTCTAGCTTCTAGACTGATGGTACTGAAATTCATGTGCTGACACCACAGCTGCATAAAACAAGGTGGATAAAGGTTATTGGCCTTTCCTGCGGGCATTTGGAGCAAAATTCTGCATATTTTTCTTGAACACGTTGTTTCAGTAAAGTCAGGGGATGACTTTTATTTGTGAAATGAACAGGATTTTGCTTTATACATGACTAATCTCTGGCTGCTGACTTTTTGTGCAATTTTAATAGCTGTGAATAGACTTTTGACTTTTTGAAGCCTTCTTTTTCACAGCATATTTGCACTAAATTAGCTCTTTTCTTTGTCTGACACATAGGGTAGCATGGTTAGTTATCGGTCGCTATGGTAAATATGTGCACTGCAATGGGGAATGTCTCCATGACTTGGATTAATAAATTGGACGCTGATAAATTGTATGTTATGGGGCAAGGATGAAAAATTTATTCTCTCTGAAAACCACTTTCTTTTACATGAGAAGCACAAAAATACAGCTGTTTCCAGCTTCTATTCTGTGTGTCAGCTTGCAAACAGGCTTCCTACAGCATCTCCTTGATCTTCAGAGTGGCATCTCCATACACTTCCTACCTGATCTTGTGTGAGCAGTTCCTTAAGTGTTCAGTTGAAATTGTCTAAACTACTTTATACGCTTAGGGACAGCTTGGTACAATTTATTGGGTAAAAATTTCTCACATTTGAATAATTTTCCTCCTGTACATACCTGCTTGCCTGTTCTTTTCAGCTTTGAAATAATATTGGTTGACGCCATTTCTTTGTGATTAAAAAAGAAAAGAACTCATAAAACTGTGTTAATTTTTTGCCCATATCTTCAGGGATGATAAGTGGTAATTAAGGCAGCTGCATTTCAGACAGTTCCTTACAATCAAAAGTGTGTGTAGCTGGGATGGCCTGACAAGAATGGAAAGGATGTTTGAACACTGTCTGGTTGCTGATTGAATTGGAACAGCAGTTAGAAAAAAATCATCATATGGCAAGCTGGTTTTGTCATAAACTTTTAAACAGTCCTTGTTTAAAACTATTCACTATTTATATAGTTAACTATTGTTAACTATTGATTATCTATTGATAACTGTGGTATCTATTAAGAAAGATTACTACTGCATTGGTTGTTTTACAGCCTGTGGTTCAAGCTTCCCACTAATTAAAACAGACTTAAATCTTCCAAAGGGCAGAAGTATTTGTTAAGGCTTGCTCCATGCAGAAGACTATTTTACATACTTAATGTGGTGCTGCTGTTTCCATCCCCCGCAGGTTTTGCTAATCTTTGCAAAAGAAGACAACCAAAGCAATGGTTTCTGGTGGGCTTGTGACAGAGCAGGATACAGGTGCAACGTTGCCTGGACTCTGGAATCAGCACTTGAATGTTTCCTGGATAAGCACCAGGAAATAATTGTTATAGATCACAGGAGCTCCAAGTATTTTGATGCAGAAGATATCTGCAGGTAACCTAAAGCACCTTATGCTTATCTTAAGCTTTGCAATACATTGTATGAAACCAAACCTCTTATTTTTAAACCGAGAAGGGGGGGGAGCGAGGTGGGGGAGATAAAAACAACAAACAAAGAATGAACACCTAAAATTGTAGTAGAATGGAAGTTTGGAGACTGAGGCCAGGAAGTTTGTGTACATCTCTAAGAGGATAACAATATGAAAACTACATTATGCCAAAGCTGAATAGTAGAAAACAATATGAAAACAATATGAAAACTACATTGTGCCAAAGCTCAATAGTAGAATTATCTCTAGGTCATAGGGTTTCTATCAGAGCATAAGCCAAAACTGTTGTGAAACTATTCCCTGCTGTGGGTGCTGCTTCTTTCCTGGCTTACTGCTGCAGCAAAATCTGAAGCTGCAGACTTCAAAGGAATGTGTTTGTTTGTCCACAAGGTCAGGCACTGCCAGTTCTTCACAAAAGTTTGCATCACTCTTCTAGTCCACATGGTTGTGTCTAAGCTGTTTTAAGAGTACAAGTGCTTAGTATTGGGATCCTTTGCTAAAATACACTGTTTCAGCTGAAGCATACCATTTACACCATTTGCATACTGTGCTTCTAGTCTGCCATGAGCTGAAATTTGCCATGTTTATGACAAGGGGCATTTTAATGCTCAAATATTTGTGCTGGTCTAAGTTCTTCTAAAAGACCAACAGATAAACATAAAGATTGTTTATTCAGAACAGTGTAATATGAGTGAAAAAATCTTATCATTAGCCAGCAAAACACAAACTGAGTGTTCTTCTGATAGCTGGTCATATCTTTTTTGGTTTCTCAATAATATGCAACATGGTAAAATTTTGTTTATTCAGTATTTAATGAATTGTAGTCTTTTGTAATTTGCTATGCCCACTTTTCTTACTTTCATGCTTTGAAAGCACTTCCCACCCTCTAAACAAAATTTTGCAACGTCTAGAAGGACAGTGGTAAATATGAGAGGGGGTAGAGATTCTTGTTTAAATTAGTCAAGGGTGTTGAAGATGCTTTGCATGTACTGACCTTTCTCAACTCACGCATTCAGGGCAGTCTGCCCCAGATAAGCTGAGTACACGGGAGAAACCTTTGCTAGGTCATAAGAGTGGGTCTGAAAAGTGATGTTTGTACACTGAAGTTTTGGAGCTTTTGCCTTCTTACCTGGATAGAGCAAAATGAGAAATCTGGTGCCAAAATGAAAACGGTTTGTCTAAATGGGGATAGTTAGGTTTGGCAGTGCACTATCGTGTTGTCTAGCCTCAGTGGTGTCTTTCAGTCCTGACTTTCATTTATATTTTCAGTGAAGGTACTCAGAGCAATATTGAAAAAGCATTCAGTGTAACTGAGAAATTTTTGTTTCCTCAGGTCTATTCGTGCCACAGAGCTATCAGAGCATACTGTAATACTTGCTGTGGTTCCACGCACGTAAGTATTACTGGTTTGTGAAAGATTTTCATTTTACTTTATAGGAACAGTTACCTAATCTATAACAGTTTTTTAATAACAGAAAGTATCTTACTAGCAAATCTTACTAGTAAAGAGTAAATGTACTATTTTTTACCTGAAATGGGCTAGTGATGTTTGATGTTTTATTTGTGTTGAAAATCTTTTCTTTAATGCCAACTAGTATTTTCCCTGTCACCTTCATAATGGGTTGTATAGTAAGAAAGTCAGACCGATATGTGTTTTTTCTAAGAGGAAAGGAAAATATTAATCCAAACTAGAAAGGTGTGTATTACTTTCAAAAGAAAATAACTAGATAAATAACAAATTGTTGTTTATGGAACTGTGTGGTGGGGCAAACTTCAATCCAGTTGATGATAAATTCACCAGAATGTTGTCCTTAAACCCTTATTCAGTAATTCATAACCTATACTTTTAGGAAGAATTCTTACTGACTTAAATATATATTGATCAAATATCTTCAAATACCCTTGTTAAAACTCCTACACACTACTGAATCCATTACCATTTTTATTCATTTCCTAAATCAATTAGAATATTAGGAAATAGAGTGTCAGGAGAACTATTAGTACCATGATTTGAAAATCAATTAAATTTGCTGCTGAACAAGATTTTACAACTTAGCTTCACTTTTATCTAAATAATATTTTTTTAGATTATTTCTCATAGAATATCACAGAATGTCTTTTTTATCTTCTTCATACTTTTTTTGCAATCCCCTTGTGTCTACGTAAAGAGATACATGACTTCTGTGGAGAATCTGCCAGGTTTGCTGTAGGAGTAACTATCAAGCTGTATAGAAGCTGCAAATACCTACAATAGAAGATGTAGCACCAACTTCTGTAACAATATGATTTTTTGTATGTATTTAAGGAAAACTCTTCTCACTGAGTTCATTATATTTCGAGAACTATGTTAGATTCATGCCATCTAATCCTCAAGTGTGGTGTTGCCTTATAATAAATAATACTAGCCCTGCTTAATATCTTATCAATGACCTGGACGAGGGATCGAGTGCACCCTCAGTCAGTCTGCAGGTGACTCCCCAGCTCTGGGCCCCTCACAACAAGAAGTACATTGAGGTGCTGGAATGAGTGCCGAGAAGGGCGGTGGATGTGGTGAAGGGTCTGGAGCACAAGTCCTGTGAGGAGTGACTGAGGGAGCTGGGGATGTTTAGCCTGGAGAAGAGGAGCTCAGGGAGACTTTGTTTCTCTCTACAAGCACCTGAAAGGAGGGTATACCCTCCATGCAAAGTGGGGTCCATTTTTTCTCCCAAGTATCAAGGGATCTGACAATAGGAAATGGCCTCAGGTTGTGCTAAAAGAGGTTTAGATTGGACATTAGGAAAATGTTCTTCCCTGAAAGAAAACATTGGAACAGGCTGCCCAGAACACTGGAATCACCATCCCTGCAGGTATTTAAAAGATGTGTGGATGTGACACTTGGGAAGTGGTTCAGTGCTTAGCACTGCCTGGTTAAAGGTTGGACTCAATGATCTAACAGTCTTTTCCAACCTGAATAATTCTGTGCTTATGTGATTTTGTTTTGTAGATCTGCTGACCAAGAAGAGACTTCTGTTCTTCCCCTTCTTGATGCAGGCTTTGATAGGGTATGTATAAATTGCCTATGTAATATAGAAAACATAGTTGCTTCATAAATTACAGACACTTTTTCCTCAAATTAAAAATTACACATCCTCTTCTGTCAGAAATTTATTGACAAGAAACCAGTGGCAGTTGATTTAGTTTTCTTTTCATGAGTATTCCAGAAGCGTATGAAACAAAAAGCTCTGTGATCTAGGTAGTCCTTTCAGCAGCTGTACTGAGATTACCTTCTTGTGGTCTGGCTGGGTCGTGGGTGGGTTTTATGACTGCACTAAGAAAGAGGGGTGGGAGACTCTGATTAACATTTCGCAGCATGCTGACTCGTCACCCAGACCCCTCCTGTGTCTCAGGCTGCTGGGATTTCTCTTCTAAAGGGACTACAAACCTGGTCCAGCTCGTGAAGATTTTTTTCCCCCATAATGTCTGTTATGGTGCTTTGCAACAATTCTTCTCAGTACAGCGTTAGAAACACTCCTGTACCAGAAGCAGAAGGAAAGATAACTGTTCATACTGCTCCTCAAAGGGCTTTGTAGGAGAGAGCAAAAAGGCAGGAGTTCTCAGGTCTGAAAATGTAGGTCTGGATGGATATTATGTTACGTTACTCTAAAATAAACCAGCTGCATTTTTTAATTTAGCAATTCATAAGGAAGGATGTGTATTTAAGCAAAAGAAGCACATCTGGAGAATTAGTTAGAATTAACTTTATATATTTTCTTAATAATATACATATTTAGGAAAATTAACTGTAGTAAGGAAAATCAGGGAAGAGATGGAATTAACCCAGGCAAAAATCTCATTCTCCTATGCTCATACTGAGTCCAGTGTCTCAGCCAACTCACGCTCAGCCCAAGTTTGTTTATACAGCAGAACATGAACCCGAATGACCATTTTCAGATTATCTCCCAAAAATAGAGGCATAAGATCCTGCCTGTACTGCAAGAGCATTGTGGGGCCAAAGCATTTCTGAAAGCACTTAGATGCTCTGAAGATTGGAAATGTGAGTCTAAGAGAAAGGTCAGCCCAAGAATGCCAGGGCTTTATTAGTGTAGTTTCTCTCTCTCTCTCTCTCTCTCTCTCTCTCTCTCTCTCTCTCTCTCTCTCTCTCTAGGGCTTAAATATTTTTCGAAGAGAAGTTTATTACTTCTCAGGTCTGTTGCATTTGAACACAATGCAGGGCAATGTGTTTTGTAAGCTAGATTAAACCGTAGGTGTAGTACTGAGTAAAGTCAGAGAAGACTCCGTGGCTGCGAGACACGTCTCAGTGGTTCTCTCTGCCTTGGAAAGGAAAATCTTTTTGCACCTGACAGCTGCGCTAACTACTCTCTCTTGCTGTCCCGCATTTATCAGAGAGCTTGAATAATGTAATAATTCCCTATTGGAATTATTTTCAAGACTTTAAAATACATCTGATGTCAGAGTTTCTTTTTTGCTGTGCAGTGGACATAGGAATTATTTTTGCTTGGATGGGGATCAGTAGGGACTAAATCCATTACCACACAAAGATTTAAAAATACCCCTCTTCAGATAGGTGGTATTTGCAGGGAGTCTCCTTCTCAGCAGCAAAAATTAAATTTATTTTTGAAAATTGCAACCTGTTTAAGTCATAATTTTTTCTTTATGCTGACTTATTTCTGGTTTTTCTTCCTTCTTCTTAAGAAAGTCTGTTTTATTACATCTGATTCTCCCTCTATATCATTAACAGCTCTTGTGTTTGTGCATTAATGCTGTTGCTAATCCAGTACATTAATTATGCTGATTTTTTTTTTCCTTTGAGCCTCATAAATCTAATAGTGGTGGCCTACTTAGGATGGGCTAATTTGAATAAGCAATTTAGCTTCCTGACTGATTTTTAGCTATGATTTAAATCAGCAAACAGGAGATCTTAATCAGCTTGCAGTTACTGAATTACAACCTTGTCTTGTATTTTAAACTTCTTTTCCTAAACAAATGTTGATTCTCATTGACCAGATACTATTAAAACTTACTAGTTTGGAGTAAAAGAAGTCTTTAATATTAAAATGAATTCCTATTGCTAAGCAAAAAGAAGGATGAATTCCTGCTAGCTTATAACTCTTGTGGTTTGTACTAAGTTCTGCATAGAACAATAGTGGTATCCCATTATAATGAAGCAAGAAATAATTTAAGAGTATGTGTTACTTAAATCAAAATGTACTGCATAAATATGAAACATTATAAAAATAAAGTGTTTTGTCTGCCCTCTAATATCTGTGAGTTCAGAAATCTTCTTGTTCTTCTGTCACATTAGAAGCACAGATTAGAAAAATAAATGTTTCCTGCTATTTTCATGTCCAGTTGATTTCTCAGTTTTGAGTCAGCGAGCGAATGACCAGCATCAGCACTATGAACTTAGATAAAGTGTTTCTGTACATCTGCAGAAGACTATACAACATTTAAAAGCATGGTTAGCACTTTGATAAGTTGCAGTTCTTGATTCTTAGCAAAAGATTTGTTCCAAGAGTTTTGTCAGTGAATGGCAGTGCTTCAATTTTTTTAGTAAAACACACTACTATAAAATTCAGTTTATAAAGAGCCTTAGTATATTCTAGTAAGTCTATTTCATAAAATAGATTGCCATCATAGATAAATTTTATATTATTGAGAGTTGTTCTTATTGTTTTAAATTTAGCTCAAATGTATCAGAATATTTAAAAGAGCACCCAAAACCTGAAAATCTTGGTCTACACTGCTGTAGAAGAAAAGTCTGTTAGCAGGCAGTTTGATATATGAAGACACAACATTGTTTGCTTTGGTTCTGCCAACTTTTTATTGTACCTTTTGTTTTCCCATGCATTCTGTAGCATGTGAGGTGAAAGTTACAGAAATATTTTAAGATGTCAACATTAAGGAGTGGAACAGACCCATGCCAACAGTTGTTTTTAATGTTACTTTTTTTATATTTTGCTCACAACTTGGAATTAAGCCATTGGTCTCCAAAACACAGTTTTTCATACAGGACAGAAGCACAGATTTCTTGAAAGCTATTCTTTGGAGGTTTGCATGCAGCTGTGCTATGAGAACTAGTGACAACACAGGGCATTTCCTGTGATAACTAAAGTCAGTGCATGTGATTGATCAATAAACTTTAACTGAAGTCAGAGAATCTACTTCTTTTGTAGCAACAAAAATTTCTGATTTCAGCAGGACCAAGCATAAGACCTTTTAGACCTAACAGATAGAGAACATTCTTTCCTGTCTGGAGTAAAATTTTTTCATTGTGGTCAGATGCTTCTTACTTTGTATACTTCTGTGCACTTCTGAATTCACAGTGACAGCTCAGTGAGATTACTTGTGAAGCAAAGTTACTTCCCTTTTGGAGCTTTAGCTGCAATATTTGCTTGAAAACAAATGCCAATTTTTTAATTTTTTTTTCTTTTAGCATTATGCTTTATGTCTCTAAGGTTTTAAATTTCCATTCTGAATTAAGGATAGATGTTCAAAATAAAACATCAAGGCAATACTGGTTTTGTATGAAACTGTGTTTGGGGGTTTTTTAGAAAGACTGTGTTCTGGTGGGTTGCTAAAACCAAACGGGAAAATCCAGTAAAGGATTTAGCATATTTTTATACTTGCTTTTTATTTAGATATTTGTGTTATCTTAACAACTAGAAACTCATTCCTGAGGAAAAGATTATTATTCACAACACAAAAGGTACAATAAAAACTTTTTTCTACCAGAAAAGAAAGTATTGTTGAGGTTGGAAGGGACCTCTAGAAGTCATCTTGCCCAACCTTCCTGCTCAAGTAGAGCCCCCTAAGGCAAGTTTAGGACCATGCCACACAGCTTTTCAATATCTCCAGTGATGGAGATTCTGCAGCCTCTCTGGGTAACCTGTGCCGAGGTCATCCTCACAATAAAAAAAAAGTGTTGCCTGATGTTCCTGAAACTCCTTTGCTTCTGTTTGTGCCAATTACCTCTGGTCCTGTCACTGGGCACCACTGGAAAGAAGCTGACTCTGTCTTCTTACAGTCTCCCTTCTGATATTTATATGCCTTGATATGTTCTCCACTTCAGCGTTCTCCTTTCCAGGCTGAAAAGTCCCAGCTCTCTTGGCCTGTCTCTCAGCAGAGGTGCTTTACCACCCTTGTGGACCTTTGCTGGCCTCATGCCAGCTCTCTTTAAAAAGTTAAAGTTTTAGATGCAGAAACAGAAATAACAGTTTAAAACTATTCCAGCCTATTTCATGCACTCTTGATTTGTCTTCCAGCAATTCATGGAGAACAGCAGCGTAACTGCTTGTTACAATGAACTGGTTCAAATAGAACACGGGGAAGTGCGATCTCAGTTCAAATTACGGTATGTAGAGGTGTGAGAAACTGCAATCAACCTCTTGGTCTAAATAATTGTACCATGTTACTTTCTGCTTCTTCCCAGCTAAGCATATGTGTGTCTTGCATCTGGATGTTAACTAGTATGCTACATTTTTATATTTTCTCCTTCTGTGTTTTTGTAAAGGACAAACTCAGTGCCTTAGTAACTGGTACCCTGAGAATTCTTGGTCAGTGTAGGTGTGGGGTGCAAACTTATGTGATGGCAAAACTTTGTAAAGTCATTCTTGATCTTGTGTGTCTGAGCTTTCATTTTCGGAAGCTTGAACTGAATGCAATCTTGATTCAGGTCTGAGTTTTTATTTTCTTGCTTGGCCAAGACTTGGCAGGCCAGGAGCACAGTTTTATACATTAGTGAGAATTTAAATGGTGTTCATTCCCACATGCACTTTTTCTTTAATGTCTAATTAGTCTTTAATGACTAATTTTGTATTTAATATAGGTGCTTTTGCATGCATGTAGATATTTTTGGAATGCAACCATATGAAACTATAGGAAAGCAATGCAGAGAAGGGGCTGTTCCTTCTGTGGCATAAATTAATTCCAGTTCTATCTACAGAAAACACTATCATTTTTCTACATGTTTCAGAAGTTGATTTTTTCTAAGATTTCTTTGCAAACTGGTACCAAAATGACTTTCCATTTTGAGTGATTGCATATTCATGCATGCAAACTGCAATGACAGTAGAATTCCAGGGAAAAAAAATTGGATTTTGGTTTGCACAATTTTAATAGTTGTTTTCTAAAACTCAGCAGGAATGTCTTCCTCTTACCTCTGTCTTATTAGGCAGATCCCATTGAAAACTAATCAGAGCTGATACTGATTATGGTATTCAGGTATAATTTTTTTTCATTTGTGTGGTTTAATTAAGTGGGGAAAAGAGTGCTGCACTGCACATCTGGCTGCTAGTTGATGATCTGCATGTCTTCTATACAGCTTTGTAAAAGTGAAAGGGAAGAGAATGCAGAAAGTTAGTTGATAGAATTAAACTCAGGATATGTCATGTGTTCAGACACAAGAGAAATGTGATGAAAAAGTAGCCCCAGAGAGCAGCAGATGAGGTTATGTCAGTGGTCAGAAGTGGCTTTCCATTCCCAGCATGGACTCCACTTTTCCACAGAGCTGATTCTGGTTTGAAACTTGGTTGGACATCTGTGTGCTAATTAAAGGGGATATGGGCCATTTAAACTTGCAATTTTGCTGGCTTGCTTGCCAGATCAAATGAAAATACTAAGGCTTGAATAGTGCAGACATATCTGTGTGTTTTCTTACAGAAAGTATATGTAATTACGTTTGTTAGCAGCTGATGTACCAGACAGGCATCTATCACTGAGACAAATTAGTTCCTTCACACAGCACAAAATCACACTTGGGAGCCAGCTTGAATTGCTAGAAAATCACGTATAAAATTACTCCAAGCTCCTTTTATTTATGAGTAGAAACACTTCTGTCATCTTCTGTACAAAATACGTTTTTCCTACAAATCTTCATCCACACGGCTGTATGTCTGTGTTTCTGTGTATGTCTCTTCATGTGTCCTATTTTGTTTTGAGTTACTTCCACAATAAGCAGAAGTAGTAATGTCCTGTATTTCTTAATTCTCTAGTCAGTGGAACTAATTCAAACCCTACTATGCAGCCTGGAAGCAAGAGGTTTCTTTTAGGTAATATCTGTGTACAGGAATATTTATGCATGGTGCATTTTAGCTCTCTGCAATGAGAGTTATATAGAAGACAATTAGTTTGTCTTCAGACCAAATCAAAGATGAGGCCCTGACTTCTATCAGTGCAAGTGTGACTGAGTTGCTTCTTCCAGTACTCACTCTTCCGGGCCATGGTATCGTCTTGGAACTACACGATCTTCATGTCCCTTTCCAACCCAAATCATCCTATGATTCTGAGATACACATTTTTCCTAGTATTAGAAGCCTATATTAATGTTAATGCCATCCTGTGTAAATCATAATTTAAGCAATTTGAATTCTGTACCAAGAAAGTAAGGCTTTTGTTTTCCTGCATTAGTTCACGGATAGCCCTGAAAAAAATGGGTAACAAAGATCCTCTGGATCCTGAAAGATGAGGATGTATGGAAATCAAGTCACTGCATTATTACTTGAAAGAAGGAAAATTGGTATTTTTTTGATTAGAACTTTGAGATGGCTCAAATTGTTTCCATTGTGATGTATTTCAGTTTCTTTGATAGTGCCAACCTATTTGATATACTGAAAACTTTGTCTATATGTGCTGTCATGATTTTTGTGCTTCCAATCTTTAATGATCACAAAACTTTCTGATGTAATAGTAATGTGTTATTTTTAATGCTAATTGTTCATTCCTACTGTTCAGAGCATGTGTGTAGATACAAGCACACTCTTAAGATGCTGCACCTCTGAACACTTTTACAATGTAATCTGCAGTAAAAGCACATTAACAACAGGGGTGTCTGATGGTGGATGTTCTAAAAAAGTCATAATAAAGATAGTGACATGGTCTAGTCAAAACAACTGCTACTTTGTGGTTCATCTATCAATGAGTACAATTTAATCACATATTTATAGTGAAAAAAAATGTTCTAACAAAAAAAGTAATGTGCTAATCGTTTGCTACTTTCAGGGCTTGTAATGCAGTATTTACAGCATTAGACCATTGTCAGGAAGCTGTAGAAATAACCAGTGAAGATCATGTCATTCAGGTAGGGGGGGAAATGTTAACTATTTTATAGAATTTGAAAAGAGGGACCCCAAAGAGACCTTGGCTCAGTAGTTTCTATTCTCTATCAATATTTTAGTTTTGTTGCCCATTAGAAAGTCTTGTGCAATGAACTGCTTAATATCTGATTACTGTACATATAGGCCTGCTGAATTTTTAAGAATTTTCCTTCTGTAACTTCATTGAGATTATAGTTTTCAGTAATGTTGTTTCTGATAAAACCTGCATTAGTTCTCTTTCTGTGCCTTCTGATAGATTACATATTGCCTTCTCTGTTCAACCTCTTATGTGAATAAAATGTTTCACCACTATATAGTACTTTTATATGAGAAACACTGAATTGTAGGGATGTGTGGTTGTGGCTTTAGCATATAACTTGTCATATTTTGATACTTATATATAACTTACTAGCCTTTAAATAAGATATTTTTTTATATTGCCCTAATGTACCTTTGTTTTGGCAGTATGTTAATCCAGCCTTTGAACGGATGATGGGGTACTGCAAGGGAGAACTTATTGGCAAGGAGCTTACTGAACTACCTAAAAGTGATAAAAACTCTGCAGATCTTTTGGACAACATAAACACATTTATTAAAAAAGGAAAGGTAAGCCAATAAGACAAACTCATGTGAAATCAGTATAGAGCTCTATTCTGATTTGGTTTTTATTGCTGCAGGTTTAAGAACACAAGATGTGCTCTTCATGAGTACACATATTAGACCAGAATTCTGTTTCTCAGATGTCTCAGTATAACAGCCCATACCACAGACAAGTGACTAAAGATTTCATTAGCTTTGCTTTTAGGATGTGACTGAACTCCTGCTGATTTGCTGGCTTAAGATCAGTATCAGAATGTTTTCTGTGTTTCTGTTTTGCTTAGAGCCCATGGAGCTTTTGTTAGATGGAATGTAACAGTTTGTCGCTCAGTCAGTCTCTCAGGTGGCTGAATCATCCAGCCAAAATGTGTAACTTCTGTCAAACAGCAGAGCCTTCTCTGACTGCATACTTAAAGCACCAAAATGTATTAGCACCTAGTGGGGTGCCAATTGCTTTCCTAATAACTATAGTCAGAATATCTGCAGTGCACTGCGAACTCCTGTCCTTGCGGTGAGGGGCCTGGCATTATGTTCCCCTAATATGCACAACAGTCTCTTATCCCATCTCCCCTGGGTTGCAGAAATACCTGTCGCCCTTCCCTGTCCCACGTTCTGCTTCAAGACCTTTGGGGAGCTCTTGAACCTTTGAGTCACGTCCAGCAATGATCTGAGCTTTGTGAGTCACTGTCTGGAGTTGTTTGCAGGTTCACCTCGATTCATTAGCAATACCTACAGGCCACTCCTGCTGTGCTCCTCCTCATTTATATGGGCTGCCCAGCAGCTAGCACTGCCTGCTCAAAGGTATCTTCTACCCATTCTCCAACTTCATCCTACCCAGCCACATAGTTCCTTCCTTAAGATATTTCCTCTTTGAGGTTAGTTGAAGGACTTCTTTAGATCAAGTACTTCTGAAGTTTAGCATATATATCGCATGACAACTGACAGCTTCAAAGCTGAATGGTGCTTGGGCTTATTTCTGCTGGTGCCAAGGGATATCCTCTGGATGTGTTGCAGCCACTGCTCGTTATGGTGGCACCTATCAAGAATATTTGTCACTTCTTTAAGTAGATGATTCCTAAAGTTCCTTGTAAAAATTGTAAAGTTCCGTGTAAAAAATATCTTCTCCCAAGAGGAACATAGTTATACTGTCCTTATATTAAAGATGCTGCTCTCCATTGGGTGAATAGTTGCTGCTCACTCTCTCTCTCTGCATTATATTTAAAAGTACATTAATTTCATACAATTTTTAAAAATACAACTTTACATGATTTAAAGGTATATATATTATATAAACAATATATAAAAATACAAAAATAATTTAGTACATAAGGTATGCAGTAATAAACAAATATTTGACTGCAAGCTATGTATGCTCAGATGCCGTCTCTGTTTTGTGTGTTTCTTTAGGAATGGCAAGGAGTTTGCTATGCAAGAAGGAAATCAGGAGACAGTATCCAGCAGCACGTGAAGATAACACCTGTGGTTGGTCAAGGAGGGTAACTAACTTGTCCGGAACATAATTGCTTTCTGGGTTTTAGGGCCTTCTCTCTGCTTTCTGCATCTGTAAGTTTGACATGAACCTCCGTGTATTTAGCAACTGGGCAACTCCCGTGTTTGTGCATGTGCTTGTAAGTGTTCCCACCTTCGCAGTTTAGAACAGACACATTGCCAAATTCTGCTCCCAGCTTTGCAGGAGAATTCCTGGACCAACAGAAGGATCAGGTGTCCCACAACAAAAACCTCAATGTCACGGTGAAGGAGTGCTTGTCACCCAGTTGTCTTTCTGGTGTTAGTCTTGGCATCTGTTTTCCTGAGGGCTTGGAGATCTCTGTTTAAAAAATAGCAATGTATCACTTCACTTCTGTCTTTACAATGTGATGTAGTAACAAGTGATAATTTCTCTTGCTAGGAAAATAAGACACTTTGTGTCCCTCAAAAGACTGCATTGTACCAATGAAAACAACAAACAGGTATTGTATTTCTTTCATGTGATAATTTTCATAGATTTTAGTGAACTGATATTTTTTGCCTTATAAATTTTTCCAAGAAGATGTGATCTATATTGTCAATGAGATTCTCACTGATTGTTGGAGCAAGCAAGAAAATTTTGACATTTGCATGCATTAGTCTCTGTAGGACTCCTGAGGAAGACCATCTTTCATTTTCTGGAGCATGGATATGACAGTTGAGTCCGTGATACTGTGGAGCAATACAGATAAGAGATCAAAGGGAGTTCAGGGCCTGTTTTGTAGGGCTGTTCTTGCCAGTCTGATCTGGGGTACTTATGCCAACTAATGATCCATGCTCAGTGACCCCAAGGTTTGACAATGTGTGGTACTTATATGAAGTGTAGCACTCATGCTGGCCCTGAGACTTCTCACACCTGCCAGGCAGGTGCTGGGGAAGGGTGCAACTCAAGCCATGACCCCAGTAAACCAGCAGCAGTGGCAGAGAACTCCAGACACGAATCCACACCAGCTGCTCCTGCAACAAACCTGGTGGTGTGGGGAGCTGTTTGCTGCCATCTTCTCCTTGCTTCCTCCCTCTGATGGTGTCTGAGGCAAATGATCATACCACATATATTGCCCCAGAAATACTCTAGTAAGTGCCATGTTGAGTAAAGAAGTCTAGACTTTTGTGAGCAAAGGAGTGAAGCCTGTCTTTGGCATGTGGTCTCTAGGGGTGAGATAGAGTGGCTAGAAACATTTTAGACCAAGCATGTGCTCTGTAATTAGGGTATGTTTCCATGTCATTTAGGAGAGGGGTTATGTATCTTGTTTTATTTAGAATTTTATGTGCTTTTATCTGTGATGCAGGTAAAGACACTTAGGCAGGAAAAGTATTTAGAAAGTCACTAGTATGTCTAGTTGCCTCTTCTTCAGCAGAACAATACTGAATATTAACACATTACTGGAAAACCACTACTTCTAAAAGAATTTCATAGCGGGTAGCATTTGACTGTTGAAACCATGCTCCTTGCACAAGTTTTTGTGGAGGTAGATAGTAACAAATCAAGAACTCTGCATAATTCTTGGAAGAACTTTGCATGTCTATCATTGAAAAATAAGACCCATAGTATTTTAAACTGACTTCATCTTTGAACTAAAACATGTGTTTTAGTATTAGCAGCAAAATATCATTTGCAGTCATAGGATGTTTTAAAATGCTCAGGCTAGAGGGCAACAAAGTTTTATAAAAGCAGTGATAAATTTGCATGTATTTTTAAATCGTTGTTTACACCTCATAACTTGTTTCATTTATAGCTGCTTTGATGTTTATTTGAAAGTAAGACACAATCTAATGGCTTTTTCTATATTATACACACAGCTGAAAGACTGATACAGGGAAGTGTATATAGGATATTCTTAATGCAAGATAATAAGTATTACAAACTTGTACCCATATGTAAAAAATAGCAGTAGGAATATAAGAAAAAAATAAATTTTGTCCATCTTTGCCCTGTAGATTGGACTGCAGTAAGAATCATGCAATCATAGATTGATTTGACTGGAAAGGTACCTTAAAAATCACCTAGCTCCAACCCCTTTGTCACAGGCAGGATCACCTTCCACTAGACCAGGTTGTTCAAAGCCCCACCCAACCTGGCCCTGAATTTCCAGGGACAGGGCATCCACAACTCCTCTGGGGAACCTGTTCCAGGGTCTCACCACCTTCAAGGTAAAGAATTTCTTCATGATAGCTGGTTGAAACTTACTTTGCCTCTTCTCCTATCACTACACACTCTTGTAAAATTTTCTTTTATTTTCTTGTAAGTCCCTTTAGTAATTGAAAGGTGCTAAAAGACCTCCCAGAGTCTTCTCTTGTGCAAACTGAACAACCCAACTCTCTCATCCTTTTCACATAAGAGAGGTGCTACAGCTCTCTGGTCAGTTCTGTGGCTCTTCTCTGGATCTGCTCCAGCAGGTTCATGTCTTATGCTGGCAGCCCCTCCATTGTGCTGTGGCCCCTCAAGCAGCTGTGACACCACAAGGCTTGGTGGCATCAGCCAGCCTGCTGATGGTGCACCTGATCCCACTGGCTGTGTCCCTGACAAAGATGTTACATCATCCTGGCCCTAGTGCAGACCCCCAAGGAGCACCACTCAGCACTCCTCTCCACCCAGACTCCTGGCCATCGACCACAACTCTTTGAGCAGGAGCATTCAGGGAATTCTTTATCCACTGCGTGGTACAGCCTGTCAAATCCAGGGCTCTCCACTGTAGTGTCAAGGGTGTGCATGGAAGCATCAAAAGCTTTGCACAGGTCCAGACAGATGACATTCCCTTATCCACCCATCACAGGAGGCCACCAAATCTGTCTGGCATGATTTGCCCTACGTGAAGCTGTGCTTGTTGTCAGCAGTTATCTTCTTCTTTTCCATATGCTTCAGCATTATTTCCAGGAGAATCTGCTCCATGGATTGCAGGGCACAGAGATGAGACTGGCCTGTCATTCCCTGAGTTTTCCTTTTTCTTTTCTAATCTTTAGAAATGACAGTTAAGTAAGTTTCCCCACTTCCAGTCACTGGAAACTTCACTGGACTGCTATGAGTTCTCAAATCTGATAGATAGCTGCTTAGCCACTTCCTCCACCAACTCCTTCAGGACTCACAAATGCCAATCAGGTCCTGTGATCTAGTGCACCTTCAAGTTCCTCAGATGTTCCCAAACCTGATCTTCTCCTACAGTGGGTGGTTTTCATTTTCCTAGCCTCTGCCTTTACCTCCTGTGACTAGGGAAGTGCATGTAGCTGGAACACTTGCAAGTGAAGACCAAGGCAAAAGAGTCAGAGAGTACCTCAGCCCAGTACCTGTGTCCCAGGAAACCACATCTCCAGTTTCCTTCCAGAGAGAGACCATATTTTCCCTAATCTTTCTTTAATTCACCAAGGTACCTATAGAGGGTTTTCTTGTTGTCCTTTATGTCCCTGGCCAGATTTAATTCTATCAGGCTTTCCTAACGTGATCCCTGGCTCTTCAGACATTCTCTGTATTACTCCCAGGCTACCAGTCCTTGTTTCCACTCTCTGTAGGCATCCTTCTATTGTTTGAGTTTGTCAACAAGTTCTTTGTTCATCCACACAGGCCTCCTAGCATTTCTGCCACACAGGCCTTCTGGCATTTTTCTGACTTCACTTTGTTGTGAATCATCACTCCTGAACTTGCAAGAGGTGACCCTTGAATATTAACCACATTTCTTGGGCCCATCTTCTCTCCAGGGCCTTATTCCATGTCATTCTACCAAGCAGGTTCCTGAAGAGGCCCAAGCCTGCTCTCCTGAGGTCCATGGTAGTGAGTTTACTGTGTGCCCGCATCAATGCCCTGAGGATCTTGTACTCCTCCACTTCATGATTGCTGCAGCCCAGGCTGCCCTTGAACTTCATGTGCCCCATAAGCCTCTCTTTATCAGTGAGAAAAAGGGAAATTAAGAAACAAGGACTTCTGTCCAAGGTAACATTCATATTCCCCTATACTGCTGAAAAGTATCATCCATTCCTGTCTTTTTGATACTGGTTCATGAGAAGCTACTAGTAAATTAAGCACTCTCGATCTGGGAAGATTTACACATTTGGTGATCCCAGGGAATATGGCCTTCAAAAGGTTCTTCACAGATACAGAGGTCTGCAACAAAGATTAAAGATGGCAGCCTAACAGAAAGTATGGTCTGTGGAGATTTTAGGTCCCTTAAGGAAAAACAAGGTGTATTTGATATAACTATGTAATTTTTGTTTCACTTCTGTCACAGAAATAGCTCATGCCTGTAGGAGATCCTGAACAATGCACTTTTCCTAATATCCATGCCTTAATATTTGCAGCAGTAGAACTTTTCTTTAGACTAAAAAAATTAGGTTCCTTTTCAAGCTACAGATAAATCTTTATGGATGGATAAAAGGAAATCAAATAAAATATTTACTTAAGTTACAGAGCAATAAAAGCTGTCATAATTCAAATTTTGATGTCAAATGTCTAATGTTTCACTAAATCAATATAATTTTAAACAGCTTGATCTCAGCATTCAGACTTCAAAACATCCTTACATCATCACACAGTTTCACCCTAAAAAAAGTATATATATTATTTGCCCGTACCAACATCCTCTGTAAGGGGTATCAGAGACCACTGGAACCTTCATGTATTTCCATGCCAGATTTATCACATAGGAAAACCCTGCATGTTAAATTTATGCATGGAAAAAAAATATCTAAAAGAGCATTAAGCATTCCTACAGTGAAGATTTATGAATGAGGATTGACTTTCATGTGACTATTCCCGTGTCCTGAACCTAGGTAATTATTAATGCTGCCATTGTCAGTTTGAGACCTGGCAGGATAGAGTCCAGTGTTTTCACATTCATTTACAAGAGAGGTGTTGTTTCTTTCAAGAACATATTGACCCAAGATTAACTGTGTAACTGCCCTCATAACTTACCTTACATGGCTCTTTCAGGACATGCCTGCAGAAGGGGAAGAGAAGTATTCAGAACAGAAACGTGGTTTATTTTTTTAGTAAAGCACTTGGAGGACTGTGCCTATGTTTCTGCCAGTTGTGCAGTAGACAGAGATATATCCATTGGCTTTGAGAGAAGCTCCAGGATGAAGCCAGAACAAGCAGTTCAGATGCCTTGTGTCACTGTACCATATTTGATGAGATTTCCTTAACCTTACTCTGTTTGGAATGAGATTATTTCTCTGAAGTTTCTAATGGTTAAAAGAGAGGTGTTCAAGCTTCTAATATTTTTTTGGATGAAGAGTCAGTTCTTACATTCCCCTGACAAGAATTATATGGCGTATGAGCAAAGGGTTTCCCTTTTTTTTTTTTTTTTTAATTCATTAAAAGAAAGCCATACCTGAATTTTGTGGGATTTTATTCCTTTCCATTTTCTTCTATTTTCCTTTCACCCTCTGTCTCTCCTCCCCTCAGCAGAAAGTAAGAAATGAAAGGTGTGCAAGAATGGCAGAATGACAGAAAAAACAATTTGTGTCATTCCTTTCCTTTCTTTCTTGAATAACCCCCACGAGGACCCTGCAGCATGCACAGTCACAAACTGCTACAGTCCAATAAGAGCACACAAGTACAACCTTGTTGTACTCTGCTTTTAACTGGCAGGTTGCAACCATGGATTTCGTGCTTCCATGCAATCTAGTGCTTTGCTACAGGCAGGTGATGGATTTGTCAGAGGAACCAGTTACCATATGATAGTAATGGACTCCTAAATATTATGTGAGCTGAATAATTTGTAATTATAGTGTCAAGCACTGACAATTATTCATCTGAAGTAAGAGGGTATGTGTATCTTCTCTAGTGACTGCAGTAAAAAAGTAATCATTATTCCTAGTAAGCATTGTTTCTAGTCTTTCTCTGTGACTCCATTAGCTATACTTAAATACGTCACACACCAATTTTCAAGAAATAACTTGAGGAACTGCCATTTCTGGTCAGTTTTCCTGTCAACATCAAAACACTTTCTTCTAATCACATTACAAAGGAAAGGGGTGAGGTAATTAGCAGGTATTAAACTGTCATGAACTGGACAGTCTTTGAGAAGAATGAAAAAACAGAGGAACATTTAAGCTGTGTTACTGCAGACCAAGCAATAGTTGTAAATTTTAATATATTAAAATATTCTATCTAAATTCTAAGAAAGCTTGAAATACCTATTGTTGGAGCTACCTAATATGTTTCAGAAGAACCAAGAATTAAGATTTTGTTTTTAATTCTTCATTCATGAGAATAATTAAAAACTAATTGAAAAGAAAGGTCTGATGAATGACATCTACCTCTACCCCTTATTTCCTGGAGAGTAGTTTTTATAACTGAGTTTTTTGAAGTCCAGTTTATCAGTTATCCATGAAAGGATGCATTCAAAATTAGCTTCAATAGTTCTAAGAAAATTATTTTTAAAGCACAAAAAATAATGTTGTAGGATTTTTTTTTTATTCTCTCAAGTTCATATGCAATTTGCACTTAACACACTACCTAAATGAGTATAAGTTCTCTTGTAAACATAGGCATTAAACAGGATTTCAGTACATAAAAGCACTTGTATCTGTGATTTTCTGCATGGCATATCTGTTTGATTTCATATTCTTTCTCTACATCTAATTACACCTGAAGAAGAGTCTGTGACAATTTTTTTTTAAATAGCTGAATGGAAAATGCTGAATATGGACAGTGTTGAATGCAGCCTGTTTAAAGTTTATTGTATTGTTTTTTCTTACATATATATTTTACTCTTATCTCTAGCACTACAAGAGTCACCGTGAGGATAAGTACACAGGAGACAATTCCCAGTCAGGTTAGAATATTACATTTACCTCTACATTCCACGTGCTGGGGGTTGAGTCGGGGTTCTCTGCTGGTATGCATGGTTGTCTCTTCCCCCTGTCCAGTCAGTAGGCAGAGCTGACAGCCAAGGATGGATGCCAGCTGCCTCTGATACCACACCATGAATTTGACTTGTAATCATCAATAACTGAGCCTCCTGTGCAGACCTCTTGCTGTGCATTTGAAGTTCAGATGCATTGCTCTGTTGTATTAAAACACTGTGTTTGATCCTGTGGCTGGTGTACCTTGGCACCTCTTTGTGTTTGAAATGTGAAATGTGCTGATTTGTGCCAGCACACCTGCCACAGTGTGTCCAAGTTTAGGACCTGTCAGCAGGCCATTGGTCTGGCCCCAGCACAGGCTAACACAGTTGTCTCCAAGGTGTCCAGGCCTGAGCAACTCAGTTTCAGTCAGCACTGAGTGGTGCAGCATGTCTGCAACTCTTGTCTTGTGTCTCAGGTAGCTTTGCCTACTCACAGACAGCCCTCCTTGAGTTTTGCAGAGAGTTTTTGACTAGAAGTGTGGAGCATAAAGAAATAATTCCTTCCTCCAATGCTATGTAGTGTTTGGAATACCCTTTTCCCTGAAGCAGGAGGTACTTAAGGCCAGTTTTAAGCTTGTGACTAGTGGTCTCAGCCAGACTGATGTCTTAATTATGAGTGAAAAGGTTCTCATGCCTTGTTACCTTCAGGCATCTGAAGCCTGTCCTGCTATGAAAGGTGAGACAATGTTGCTGTGAAACTTCAGGCAGCTTCTGGTTTTCATATGGGACGAGGATATAACATACTAAGAGCACGGGACACGACTGCTTGACATCCCCTGCTCTTTCAAGGAGCTTAAGAATACATACAAACATCTTAGAGCTTTATTGCAAATAGCAATGGGCAGGGGGAAGAAGAGACTATGAAATTGGCTGTCCTCATTCCCATTGCTGCCACCAGAACTGACCCACAGTATGTTAGACCATTTGCTCCTGTATCCCTGTAATGAAAGATTTTGTTCTCACTGTTTCTTTTGTGCAAACAGGAAGGTGAGGAAGCCCATAAATTAAGCAGAACACTTGTTACTATCACATATATATTAGCTTACTAATGTTTTAAGTTTGCTCATTACTGTGACAGATCTCAGCAAGACTGGGAAGCCCCATGCTATGACACCACATTGATGACTACAGTGCAGTGAAAGTAGGCGGTTTCAGAGCATGTGATGTAGGTTATCCTTCCCTGCAGTCCATGGCTGTGGTCCAAGAATAACTTTCCAGAGCCATGGGCATATACCAATATGTGACGAGCAGAGAAGAGTAATCCATGTGTATCATGCTGCTTGCAGTGGTGTGAGATTTGTAACAACCTGGATGATAAGATTTTCTGCTCACCAGGTGAAGAAAAGATTTTACGTAGGCATTTAAATATTTACAGATGAAACCACAGTATGGCAGAGTAGCTTCTATGCACCTGTGACCCTTTGGGTGGCACTAAGAAAGTATCTGACTCGCTAGTTGGTATTTAACACAAGGAGAGTTGTTTTGTCAGCTATAGCGACTCACAGCTATGTTTATGTGTAAATGCTTGCTCCCATTGAAGTGCCTTATGATAAAGTCATCCAAATGTTAGTGAAAGAATGGGGTTTGTAAGAAGAGTACTATCAAATAAATAAATAAAATTATTTAACATGCATTAGCTATGCCCTGCTCTTAGGTGTCAAGAGAGGAAAATGCTTTCAATTTCTCCAGTTCAGACTACAACAAAGAAGACCCAAACTGTACATGGTAGAAAAAGAGAATTAAGACAGAAACTATTTCACTAATTTTTAGGATGGATGAATTTTTAATTCTGGAGAATTGTATGTTAACATTTTATTTTGCTAAAGAGAGGCTGCATACATCCTGTCTTGTGACATTATAATGAAAATTGGTCTTTATGTTAAGAATATCAAAGTCATACTTCTGACTCTTCAAATGCTTTTATCAGTTTTTGAAAGCCTGATAGAGTCTCTGATCTTTTAGTGGCATTTTGGATACCTTGGGAATAGGTACTATAAAGACTCTTGGAAAGTGGTGAATAGATCCATGGTTGCTGTTTTAAAATATAAGGGAGAGTGCAGATTTTAATGTATTGGAGAAAAATGAAATTTTACCAGATTTTTTTTTAGACTTCTTCCTCTCATTTTATCCAGCTTTTGAATTTGACTGGATGTGATAATTTCTCTGGCTTTAGCATATTTCAAGAATAAGTTTATTGCAGGCTAATATTCAGAAGAACAAAATTAATTGTTTAATCATTTTCAGTACATTGGATTTTCCTTAAACACAGGGTACAAATATTTATTGCAAATAAAAGCAAAACCTGTCTGAGTCTGAAGTATGCTTTAAGAGTGTAGAGCAAGATGAGACTCTTCTCAATTGGCTAGTTTTGGGCAGTTAAACTCGGGCTTCTTCAGTGGTCAGAGGAGAGCAAAAAGAACTCGCACAAGAGGTTCAGCCCACTGCCTGAGACATCTCTCCTGAAACAGCACCTCTGAAAACCTTAGATGATGACAGCCTGCAAGACTGCTGCTTTTAGGGAGCTAAAGTTAGATGAAACAAGTCTCCTGTTCCATAAGGCATCTTGACTTCATTGTAAAAGACCCTTCCAGGTGACTTCACACAAGTTGCTGTAAATTGATAGATACTGAGTTCCTTGTTCTGATGTGCAGAAATTGCAGTATTTCCCCCACTTGTGTGATACAGTTAAGATCACTTAATTAAATTTCCAAAATTTTAGATGGATATTTTGTAGAGGTTTTACTTGATGCATTTTTAAAGCTTTTGTTTTGTACTTACAGAATCTGGCTCTTACAAGTGCAAGAACAGAAGGAAAGATTCAATTGATGTTAAGTCAGTAACATCTCAAAGTAGTGATGGTAAGAAAGCAAACTATATGTCCAATACTATAAATATACATGAATATATATTTATAAATAAATAAAGAACAGACTTGATTTGGGCAATAAAACTGCAGAACAAAAGAATAACCAGACAGATTCACAGCTGGTTAAACAGAGGTTACTCCATTTCTTTATAACTGCTGTAAAATTTCTTTCTGATTTGCAAAGCAGTGCCCCAGCATAAGTACAATGCTATACATTGCCCCAGCATTGCTATACAATGATGGCAGTGCTGAATGCCTTCACAGGGAGGAGTGACTGTGCCAAGGGATAGAAGCAGCTTGCTAAAAGAGTGTGTGGTGAAGCATTAGTGTCACCTCTCTTAGAAAACCACAGCTTGTGCTTCTAAACATATATTTTGGTTTATTAATGTCTAACATGAAGGAGACCATTGCTGCTGGTTATTTCAGAGCAGTACTTCTGATCCCATTTGTGACTGCTTACTGGGGTGGGACAATGGTGGCAGAGATTTCTTTCTGCCGCAGTGTGTAGTGAGAGAAGCACTGCTTATGGGGAGCAGGAATGGTTTTCATTAGAGCAACTGTACCACCAAGACGAGCGACACACACAGACTTACAGCAGGAGCCATGTCTGATAGAGATCCATTGGAGTCAAAGGGCATGAAGTATAAGTACAACTCCATTCTGAAGTGAAGGATGGATGGAAAATCTGACAGCAAAACTGTGGGGTGGCTGCCAAGGAGGCAGACAACAGTACAAGAAATGAAACAATGAAGAACTTGCAGGGGGAAAGATACAGGAGAAATGGGACACGAGGCTGTATTTCATTGTGCTGTGTCCCAGCCTTCTGCACTCTTCTAATGCTGTCATCTGATTCACACCCTGTGGCTCTTTAATGGCAGCTCCAAGTTTACAGACCCGACGGTACTCCTCAATGGCACGGATTCATTCTATGACAATAGAAGCTCCTATCACAAAGGTGAGTCCTGAACACGGACTTTTCCACAAACTCCAGTTTCGAGTTGCACTCATAGGGAAGTATGTAGTTTCTGGACAGACAAGCAGAGCGCTTCCTGCACTTTGTATTTAACAGAGTAATAGAAGTAATTTGTTTTTATTACCACTTTCTAAATCTTATCATGGCATTCCAAATGCTAGTCATAAGGAAGAATATTAAGGAGGGGAGAGGCGTGTCCTTGCTACATGCAAGGATTCTGGCAGGAAGGAGACACTGCTCTGCTGGATCATGTTCAAGTAGGAGGACGTTCTTCCAGTCTCACCTTCACTCTCACTATTGATATTTATAAGATACCATGCAAAAGAGGGAGCACCTGCACCATCTTTTATCTTCCCCACTTTCTGCAGCCTTTCTTCGCTCTGTTACACAAACTCTGCTGTCACAAATCAGCTGCACCGTCACTTGTAACACACCAGGCTGTCAGGTATCTTCCACGTTTAAATAATTTTTTCCCTTGTCCCTATCTTTTCTTGCTGTCATCAAGCTCTTACTTCCCAGCATCACTGTGACTGTAAAAGCAACTGGCTCCTTTCCTTTTCCTTATCCTCAATCATACCCACAGAAAGGCTTGTAGTGGCTGTGCAGCAGCCTCTGGCTCCTGGAGAAGACAGCACTGGGACTTTCTTTCCATCCTTCTTGGCAGAGCCAGGAGCAGTCACTGCTGCATTTCTGGATTGTGGCTGAGGCACAGTGTGGGTTTCAAAGAGCCATCCTCTTCTCCCACAGTCCAACACTTCTGGTCTCTGCCCTTCACTTCTACATGGAGAATATAATCTATGAGTATATAAGAGTATAATACCAGCGTATCTGAGTCACATTCATGAATTTGTTTGGGTTTTCCTTCAGAGACTGAATAATTTGTTTCAGAGCAGACCTGAATATGCTGAAGTACTGGGACATTGCTGATTTTTGGTTCGCCCACTGGCAACTATTTCAGATACTTCACACCATTCTACTTCCACTTCCCAGGAGTTTGCCAGTTAAAAATAGCAGACAGATACCAGGAAATCTGAGCACAAATTTACATTTTCAGAGTTGTACTTCAAGGGTTGTGGGGAATTACATTGTATTTGATGAAAATTAGCATAATCAAGACAAGAATAAAAATTTTGTAATAAGAAAAAGGCGCCATTCACTTTTCTTTGCCTGCCTCCTTAATCTACTTTCAGGTTATTAACATAATTAACGCTGCCCAGGAAAACAGCCCAATCACAGTAGCAGAGGCCTTGGACAGAGTACTGGAAATCCTGCGGACAACAGAACTTTATTCCCCTCAGCTAGGTACCAAAGATGAAGATCCTCACACAAGTGATCTTGTTGGAGGTCTGATGAACGTGAGTAAAATTAGTAAAGACGAAATTGCTGGACCAGCGTCCTACATCACAGTTCATTGCTTTGCTGTGCCAAAATTTCCCAAGCAATGGGAAGGAGACTTGTAATTCATTACCATTTCAGTTAAGTATTTTGGCCTTTTTAATAGCAGTACTGCAGGATGTAGTAAGCTATGGCCACATTTCAGTCCACTGTGTGCATTCATCCTCACATACAAGTAGACAGACTTGCCACCAGAAACTGTATCCAATCTCTCAGAAGATACTGAAGGAGATACTTTATAGAAACTCTAGAAATATGGCATTAGAGGGATTGCTGTATAGTTAGTACAGTGTATCAGTGAGGTTGCTTTAATCAAACTCTAATTCTGGTCCTGTAACAGCAGGAAGAGACAAATTATCTTAATTTTGTCATGGATTTACTAGTTTTTTAATAGACACTGAGCTAATCCCCACCAAAATAATATAAACAAAATTAAAAATAAATTACAATGGCCAATTTGAATGATGGAGGTGCCAATGAGAGGGTCAAGGCAGGCAATACACTGTGTATTTAACATCTTTTCTGGAGGTCTCAAATCAGTGTTCCAGGGATCCTTTAATGTTTGTTTTGAGAGACCCTAAAACCAGGATTATGCTATAGTGTTGCAGTAAGAGGACTGCTTTTAGTACCCAGGAATAGCATCCAAAGTGCATGTAGTGTTTTTCCAACTAGCGATGCAAAAAAACCAAGATAAACTTGCTTTCTTTTTCAGGATGGCTTGAGAAGACTGTCAGGAAATGAGTATGTGTTTTCTAAGAGTAAGCCACCATTTTAAACTTCCCTTTGCACATGTGACTTCTTTTGTCAGTACTGCTAACATACAGCTTCAGGCTAATTTGCAGTGGGATATATGTCTCTGGAAATGGTTGTCTAAATGAATGCAGCACAAGTGCTAGGCTGCCTCGATTTTGGTGTTGAAACAGGCTCAAACAATTAAAATAATGCATTTCAAAATGTTAGCAAAAAACCAAATTGTCACTCAAAGAAATGTTCACTGATCTTTTTGGTTTATGTTCAAATGCTCTGTAATAAACCTTTCTATTTATAGGCATTTACAGACTTTTTAATGTAAGGAAAAAAAGTTGTTTTTCTTGAAAAAATATTTGCTTTCTAAATGGAATTCTGAAGAGGGGCTGTGGTAGTGCAGAGGGAATAATCCAGAAATGTGTTAATTCCCAAATTCCATTTCAACAGATATGAACCTGTGCCATACTCACCTTCCAGTGCCAAACACCATCAATGATGTTCCACCCTGTATTGCACAGCTCCTAGATAATGAGGAAAGTTGGGACTTCAATATTTTTGAGTTGGAGGCTGTTACAAATAAAAGGTACTGGACTCCTTTCCCTGGGTGCCCAGAGAAAGTTTGTTGAAGAGCTGTAGCTCTGGGAAAACTGCAGCAAGACACAGCAAATCTGTGAGAGCTGTCTTGCTTGACACAGATCCACTCTGTCCAAGTGATACTGTTCAATGTAGTCTGATGTTGCCACACGCTGGATGCCCTCCAGATGCCCTCCTTTTTCTTGCTCATATGCAAATGGTCCTGCTGGAAAAAGCAAACCTCTCCCATTCCTCACCTAAATCATCCCACAATTTGGGAAGATCTAAGGCAACTATAGCTTTTGATAACAGGAATAAAAAAATGGGATGGAGGATAAACCAGTGATAGGATCAACAGACTGCGATTTTAAAGCTTATAATGAAAACAGATGTCAGTAGTTTTGAGGTCATGCGGACCGCAAAAATAGGCATGTCATCCAGACAGAAAAGTTGCTTTCATTCCAAGACGCAAAGAATCAAACAGACTACCCGTTCTTATGTGCTCTCTTTGCATAAAATAACCATTTTAGAAATTTGCATTTGCCTGGTTTTAATCTGCAGATGTTGGGGTTTGGTTATGCCTTTCTCTGCTCAGAGGCTCTGTAGGTCATCTTGCACGAGTGAAAAATGTAACTGATGGATAGGACTCTTTCACAGGAGAGAGTAAAAGACAACCCAGAGTGGATCTGGATTTAAGAATCAAAAACATTAGAGGTTTTACTCTGTTTACTGTTTCACACATGGGATTCCTAGCATTGTACAAACACACACACACCCCCCCACACACACACACACAGCACTTTACAATTGAAATTTTACCCTTTTTTTGGCTTAGGACTTTTTTAGCCTTTGGCATATGCTCAAGTCATGTTCAAAGTCTGCTTTTTCTCCTCAGGAAAAAATAAATGGAATTTTGTGTGATTGACAAATACTAAACACAAAAAAAAAGGGGTTAAGGTGTTTTTTTCTGAAGCCACAGGAACTGTTGAAACTCTGATGGAATTGTACCATTTCTACAAAACATTAAAATAATGTCTGAAAGGATGATAGATGCAATAATTTGTAACTTTGTCCTGGCTTTTTAGAGGTTATAGATATGCAATTTAAAAATGTTTACCTACCTCTTTTAAAAGTCTTGGTTTCTTTGTTCAATGTATGACTTTTAGAACATCAAAAGTTCCTTTTTTACAGCAGTGCTTTTTTTCTTCTATTGTTTTTCAGGCCATTAGTGTATTTGGGCTTAAAAGTTTTTGCCCGGTTTGGGGTCTCTGAGTTTTTAAGCTGTTCGGAAGCAACACTGCGGGCATGGCTGCAGGTCATTGAAGCCAACTACCATTCCTCCAACTCATACCACAACTCCACACATGCAGCAGATGTCCTGCATGCTACTGCCTTCTTTCTCGGGAAGGAGAGAGTTAAGGTAGAACCATCACCTAAGAGTTCTTTGGGCTAGGATTTCAGCGTGTTTGCCATTTTATGTGTGTCATGCAGAAGTCAGATGTTTAAATAATGGTCCTGGCTTCATAAACTCTCTGTCCTTGAAATCTTCCTGTGATGCAAGCAGGCCCACACAGCTTCTCTAAAGTCTGTTTATACAAATTTACATTTTTAAGTAGCAATGATGGAGGTGGGGAGGGAACCTGGCTCTTTTCTGTCTCTTGTTAACTGGCTGTAGGTAACAGTTCTTAATAAAGCTTTGCAAAAGCTTTGGAGGGGGAGATGTGAGCTATTCCCCCTCGTACCCAGCAACAGGACATGTAGGTAAGATTCAAAGCTGTGCCAGGGGAGGTTCAGACTAGACATTAGGAAACATTTTATTTACTACGTGGTTAAATACTGGAACCTCTGGCTTCCCAGATAATATACAGGAATACTGGCTTCCCAGAGAGGTGGTTGATGCCCCACACCTGTCAGTGTTTAAAGGGCATTTGGACAATGCCCATAATAACATGCTTTAACTTTTGTTCAGTCCTGAAGTGGTCAGGCAGTTTGACCAATGATCATTGTAGGTTAGTTCCAAGTAAAATAGGCTATCCTATCCTGTGCTAAAACATAAGGTGTGTGGAGCAGAGTCAATGCAGATACATTCAGGCAAGCATAGAAAGTGGAAGGAAACCACTAGGTCATCTATCCATTGAAGAATTCTATGCAATGATATTGCTCAGATGACAGCAGTGTAAAAAGCTTCATTAAATAAAGCATTTTTAGATAAGGGTAGGAGTGGAAGTTTTGTGGTAGGTAATCTGTGGACACAGTGAACGGAAAATGAATGCAAGGAGGTCAGATCCCTGCTTAAGTTTATATTTGTGCAGTTGTGGGTACCTGGAAATTATCAGGAAATATTTACTGTAATTTTTGTGCCACATTGTAATTTTTCTCTCTTCCTGTAGGGAAGTCTGGACCACCTAGATGAGGTAGCTGCATTAATAGCTGCCACCATTCATGATGTAGACCATCCTGGACGGACCAACTCTTTCCTGTGCAATGCAGGAAGTGAATTAGCTGTCCTTTACAATGATACAGCTGTATTAGAGAGTCATCACACAGCACTGGCGTTTCAGCTTACAACAAAAGACAGCAAATACAACATTTTCAAGAATATTGACAGGTCTGTCTTCTGGATAAGGGGAGTGTCCATATGTGGACTGCTTATTTGGCCGTTTGGGGCAAATTGAGAGCTTACCTTCTAAACAAGAATACATAGCTTAAATACAGATAATAAAATTTAACTTCTTCTGGAATCCTATGTAGACATGATTTATAAAAAGGTTTTCATTTCCCCCTTACCAGCCCTGTCTTCCAGCTTGTAATTATTAGAAGCTTAGAGAGATGTTTAATAATCTTTTATGAATTACATTAATTTGGTCCAGTTAACACCCTCAAGGCTGCATCTTTGGCCACTGCCTTTTTATTGAAGGAGCCTGGGCACTACTTTTTTGGGATATGTTTTACACACCAGCAGCTAGATGCTACATGTTGTGTCTGCACAAGGTCCTATGCATCCCAGCACTACTACATTTACATGGAATCAAAAGCATGGTAGCAGAAGACATGAAGCTCGGGAGAGTTGGAAGCTCCTTGTGGTTGGTTGGGCATGCAAGTAGCCCAGGAGTTCACACAGCATGACTCTAGCTTTAATAGGGACAAGGTGAGAGAGAAAGAGCTTTGAAAGAGACTGACCCCAAAGAGGTAATTGATCTGCCTACCTCCCATGACACTTGTTTTTGAAAAACTTGAGATTTGCATTCCAAGCTAACACTAACATACAGCGCAACATACATGGACACATTGATGCCATTCCTGGAGAAGTTATCTTAGTCTTACAGCATTCTGAAACTGAGATGTAAATTTTTGTTGACTTCACAGGATTTTCATTAAGTAAAAATAAAGGAGGGGGGGAACTTGGAGAGGCATGATCTTGTACATTCCTCCATCTTTAGACTGTTCCTAACTCTGAAGGTGCCAGGTTGTGGCTGAGTTTGTGAGCAGTGTTTTGTAGCACTATGTGAGCAGAGATGAGGAAAAGGCAGAGCTCTGTCTGGCAAGCTCATGAGCAAGAACTCTTTTTCTTTCCTAGAAATCGCTATCGGACATTGCGACAGGCCATTATTGACATGGTTTTGGCAACAGAGATGACAAAGCACTTTGAGCATGTGAACAAATTTGTGAACAGTATCAACAAGCCTATGGCATCTGAGGAGACCAGCCCACATGTAAGTGCTTGCAGGACTTCATGCCTTCAGGCATTTCAGTGAGGTTCTTCCCAGACAACCTTAAGTATCATTTTCATTCACCTTGCACTAATTTGCATTATGGCAATGCCCAAATGACACAAACGGATTTGTGGCCTCACATATCAAAGTGTGAAAAAATATGCTTTTTCTCTTTTCTGCTCTTAGTTAATTTAAACACTTCATTTTACAAGCCTTGTGTTAAAAGCCATCTGGTATTCAGGAAATATATGAGTGCATGTTGTTTTACATGGACAATTCTATGCACAGAGACAGGTTAGCACTTGTTTGTATGGTCCTGTCTCCTAACAGTGGGATTTGTCTGAGCCTAGGGATGTAACTGAAGAACCTCCTTGACAGTTTTGTCTCTGTGTAATCTGGAGCCCTCAAGCCCCAAGGAATAACTTCCTGAGATGTCTCCACTCCTGATTGTATCAAGAAATATCCAGGCCATTTTGCGTAACAGTTACAAACCCTCATGCTCCAGCAGGATTTATTTCATAAGCTGCCTCTGAGTTTCCCATCCCCTCCTTACCTTCTCTTGCCGCCTCTTGAGGCTGAGCACCCAGGACCTGACCAGGTTCTCCAGGGCAGTGTTACCTGAGGAAAGACTATCTTAATGCACCTTAGTGAATATAATGCTTTGCTGGAAACATGCAAAAAAAATTCAGACAAAATTGAAGATCAGCAATGCTAAAATCAAATAGAACTATCTTCTGATAGCTATCCAAAATAGGACTTTGTACTGTAGACTGTTGTGGGTACCATTTACAACTTTAAAGACAGCATTTGGTCATCTGGAATTACCGGCTTCTAGGGGCTGCTGAGATCCATTCTTCCACAACATGAGCTGGAAACCACAAATGCTGCTGAACCTAGCTCACAATAAACATGAAGGACAGAACCACTTGCACAACGGACTTCTTGTTTTCCCTCAGTATTAGGTTGTTCTGTTCTTTACTGTTAACCGTGGCTCTTTCTGGTTTTGATCTTGAACAGCAGTTAAGGTACAGGGTTAACTTGACAGCTCTTTGCTGGGCTACCCATGCTGAGAAAGGATTAACTGCTAAACATAAAGTTAGAAGATTATTGCCTGAATCGGCAAAAGTCACAGCAAAATATTTCCCCATAAACCACAAAGAAATTAATTTAGTTGTGGTGGCAAAAAGTACTTACATTCAGTTTTTGACTCAAGAGTTGAATTTAGCAGTGAAGGAGGCCAAAATCCCACAAATATATTATTCTGAGAATAGCACTAATGCCACGTGAGCAGAGGTGGAGGCCTTTCATTACTCCATAACTTACCTGTGCCTTTCTAAACTGTTCAAGACCCAGAATATGATGCCACAGCAGACTGGGAACAACTACCTTCTCACAACCACCTAGTCTCCAGAGCAATCATTAAGAAGTTTGGTATTTTACTGTCTAGCAAGAAGAGATTTCTGCAGTCAGTATGGTGCTCCTGTGATTTCTCACTGTTAATCTCATAGATTATATAAGATTTCTCCCTCACCGGGAACTGAGATCAAAGATTATTCCAGGTTGAAGGCTCAAACAAAAAAAGCAGTTCTACTTGGAAACATTCTGGAACTGAATGTCAGAGACCTGCTTTTCTGTGTGTAAAAGAAATAGTTGTGCCAGTCAATTCAGCCCCCTGTGCCTGCCTCAGTTTTCTCATTTAGGAATAAAAATCTAACTCCAGAAACTCCCCTAAGTGAAGCAGTCCCCCACCATCACCACCCCTACATTTAAACATTCAGCAGTGAGGATTGTTTATGAACTTACAGTTGGTGGATGCACATCCTATCATGGTCCTCTTCCAAGAGGGCCAGGCTGGGATGCACAGAAGGTAACATCCTACCTGATAAAGAGCCTGCGGCATTTTATTTCACAAACTTTGATACTAATTTTGAGAATGACCACAACTGTACTATGTACCTGGGTTATCATCAGTTACTTAGCAAGGCTCCAGTTCTCAGACACCACCTTCTTCTCCAAGTTCCTGCCGCTCTGCATGAAAGTAAGGCAGTGGACTGGGTGCTGGCTTAGTGCCTAAATTGGTAGAGCTGACAATGATGCCCTCTCTCCTGCTAGCAGGGGATGCCACCACTGGCCCCTGTAACCAACTCTCCTTTACAGAGTGAAGGCAGCAATACTGAATGTACAGCCAACATAAAGAATTTTCCAGACAACCAGACACTGATCAAACGCATGATGATTAAATGTGCAGATGTAGCCAATCCATGTCGCCCCCTAGAGCTGTGTATCGAATGGGCAGGCAGGATTTCAGAGGAGTACTTTGCACAGGTATGTATATTTTAATGATTTAACTATTATATTATACAAGGAAGTGCACATTGGCTGATCTCCCGTTCCACATAGGGTCTCCCTGGTGTCACCACAGAGTCTAGATGTGTTTTTTGTTTGCAGTCAGAACTGGCCCCTCAATTTCATACAGAAGAATTCACTCCAAGCAATTAGCTAGTTTGCTTATCATGAAACTCAATTGTATAGAAAGGTGGAAAGGAGGTTTTACATTTTCATCATCTGACCCAAAATGATTTGATTAGTCCTACTCAATTTAACTGGCTGAAATTCAAGATTTCAGCACTCTTCTTGTCCCATTACCTTCCCTGAAGATCAATGCCTCAGCTGAACTATTGGGATCGCCCTTTCTCTTCTAAGATAGAACATGAACTACTATCACTGTAGGCAGAAAAGTAGTTCAGGCATGTGGGCAGTGTAAATACTTACCACATGGGACGTGTCCAGATAGTACTGGAAGCTCAGCTTTCTTTCTTCACATTCAGTTTTTCTGACAGAAATGCAACCAGCTTCCCAAAACACTCTTTTATCTCTCTTATTTAATAACTGATAAAATCTTAGCTTTTATTTGCCAGTAATGATGCGGAAATGACAGCTATGAGTGGAGAGGAAGAAAAGTGGGCATGCCTACCTTCATATTCAGGTCACACATGTGACAGTTACTACTGAAAGAAAAATGTAGCTACTACCTGAGACATGTCTGAATTTCATTTTAATCATAGTGAATAAATTTTGTCGTGTCCTAAGAAAGATCAAAGATCACTTATATCTCCCCAGCAGTCAAGGTATCAAAAATTAGCTTTAAATTGCCCAAATTAAGCACTAGCCTGCTTGCAGCAATGTGAGATTCAGAGAACTGTTCTCCTGTTTATTCACCTCTGCTGATTTTGGAGACTGCTCTGCTGCCAATTCCTGTTTTAAATGCTGCCTGTACTACTTAAAAGGGGATGTTATTCCAAGAAACAGCTGAGGTGATCTAATCCTCCACCATAATGGGTGCAACAAAACCAGATGGGGACAACTCTTCCAGTTGGGGACAGAGTTAAAGGGCAAACCTTTACTTCCATTTACCTTATCACATGATACAAACAGAGCAAGTAGCACCAGCAAGAATCTCTTCCTACTTAAAAGACAAATAGTTTGTAACACCCACTACAAATGTGGAAAAATGAGAGATCAAACCTGTCCTCTGCTAAAGGAATCTGCAAGCCCATTTTCCATATTTTTAGCTGATGTACCCTAATCACCAGATTACAGCATTCTGTCTTGTTGGAGCTAAGTGCAATCACAGGACTGCAGTAATAAAGAGTACCTGTGAAAGGGAAGAGATGTTGATTTCAGTCCCTGTTCCAGACAAAATAACACACATGAAACTAAGGTTCTAAGGCTTGTCTCAAATCTCCTATTACAATTAATCTAATGCCTTGGCCTCTGCTATTCCAGCACGAAAGTCAGCAAAGCTCTAGTTGCTAACTGGAGTTTTGTCTTCTTAGACTGATGAAGAGAAGAGACAGGGCCTGCCTGTTGTAATGCCAGTATTTGACAGAAACACCTGCAGCATCCCCAAGTCCCAGATTTCCTTCATTGATTATTTTATAACAGATATGTTCGATGCATGGGATGGTAAGTACTGATTTTTCTTCCTTGCTCTGACACAGAGATTTAGAGATTCCTACAATCCAAAATTATTAATCTCAAGCTGGCCTTGCATCCACTTTTTTTCAGAGGCAGTACCCATATATAAGCAGTACAATACAGAATATTGTGCAATCATGACACTGAAGACTGTTTCACTGCACACAATGAAGTTGTGCAGGCAATCTATGTAGAGAAGGAGTAATGGCTTAAAGCTAAGCTTTTTTTTAAACTGTGTGGTCTTTTTCCTTTAGCACTGTATTTCTTCTGAGCTGCAGAAACTAAGACCACCAATGGCTGCATGTAAGCATAATTTAATGAAGTCAGCATGCATTTGGAAAGAGATTTTCTTGAAAGAGAAACACACACACAAAAGAAAAATCTTTCCCCTTTTAGTATTACTTTAAGGAACTAGAAGAACAAAAGAGAGTAGGAGAATGCCAATTTCAGATCAGGCTGGGCTGTTCTTCTACAAACATGGTAAAACTCCTTTTCCTATTCTTTCAGCATTTGCACATCTGCCTGTTTTGATGCAACACTTGGCTAATAACTACAAACACTGGAAAACACTGGATGATTTGAAGTGCAAGAGTCTCAGGCTCCCATCAGAAAACAACAACTGATACTCAGTCAAGAAAACCAGACCTCTTGCTCTACCAGTTTCACTGTGAATCACTTACAGAAACTCTTGGCTACAAAGGGGATTAATGTTGCTTTTCCAGTGAAATTAAGACTGCGTGACAAGAAGGAAATATTTTACTCATTTTTAAGCTTCTATGAATTCTACAGAAAAATGTTTTTAGAGGCTATAGAAACCACAGATGACTAAGTGCTCTTCGGAAATAATATTTTGTGGCAGAAAATGTACTTCTTAAACTAGTTTCTAATACTGAATATGCACTTGTTGAATCTTGTAGTTGATACAACTGTATTCACTAATGCTTCACACAACTGTTTTTCAGAGAGAGGGGTAATCTAGTCACCAAGAGAGTAAGAATAGCCTAACAAATAAGGATAGAAACTTCCCACTTATCTAGCATAAATTTCTTCAGCTCTGTGAACCATACTTCTAAAGAGAACATGCATAGCAAAACAAGTAAATCTTAATAAATTGAATACATTAAAAATCCAAACATGACACCTTTTAAAACACCTTCTTATTACAGAGATGCTCTCAGAGCACCACCTCTTCTTTCTTTTCCATATAAAATCTTGGTGGAAGTCAATGTTCTCTAAAAGTGATCATATAATACAGGAAAATAAGCATGTTCTGTCTAGGTAGTGCCATCCACATGGTTCTCTGCCATCTTGTAGATGTTATCACACAAGTTTTCACCAAATTTTACACAAAAAAACTATAGTGGCACTTGATCACCATACTTTTTTATAAAAATGGTGTTTGTAAACATGGTCATCACTTTTATTAAACTGATCTAAATTTTACGGCAAGTTCATTTATTGTGCTACTTCTAGGATGAACCTATCACTTTTTAAAAGAAGTTTCCAGGCTATAATTTATAAAAGCATTATAATTTGTACTGCTTTATCCTCCTAATAAAATGCTGATTGGTTTTGTGATGTAACAAGTACTTCAAAATATGTATATCAGTTGGAAATCAAACACAGTTCTTCATTAGTTCTAAGATATGAAATTTATGCTAAGGCTTTCAAAGCACAAATGTGTATTTTTGTACACCTCATTTAATCACATGCAGAACACGAGTTCAAATTTTAGACTATTCTCAGATTATTCAGTAAATAAATACTAGCAGAACTGCTGATTTTTAACACTGTGCACTCCAGGCTGCAAGCAAGACTGTCAAAGCTGTGGCTGCAGTTAAAGAAGCAGTCCACCTACCCTGTGCTGTATTAAAAATCAAACTGGGTAAAGGAAAAGGGGAAAAAAAAGCAAACAGCATAGACTGCTATGGAAGAATAGTGACAATGCTGTTTACTGCAGGTAGCTTACATATGTGCCAACCTTTTTTGTATGTTTTGTACCAAGTTCTGAAACAAAAGGCAACATTCATAAAATGTATGTGCAGAAGAATGTATAGAAGCTATATTTTTGTTAGAATTGTAACAGATCCTTACTTTTGTCATAGCCAAGGCAGGTTGCTGTGTATTAAAATGCCGCATCATGTACATTTGAAGAATGGTGTTTCTGGTGAAGCATGCTTATTCATTCTTTCCTATTATCTATAGCAACATTCTTCAGTGGATTTTTATTCAGAGAAGTTGAACCTCTTTTTTAATACTGTATAGTGTTTGCTTTTACTACTTCTTTATTTAGAACTAGTGCTCTTGGTGGTTTTACCTTAACTATTCTGAACTGAACACTCATTGCAGCTTGCAATAGGGAAAAGAATTTTCCAAGATTTAAGCTTTGTTAATTTAACTTGTTAAATATAGCAACATTGTAAGACCACATCCATGTAAAACATTTAATTCATAATTTTTGTCACACTTCTGTCACACAGAACAAAATGTCAACAGTGGAAAGCATCAAAAAAAATAAAGTTCTACTTGTGAACCAGAACTGAGGCCAAGGCATGAATACAGAATCAATATATTTGTTGCAGGATCTTGCATTTCTTCCCACAGTGAGATTAACAAAAGGAAAAAAAAATTGCATGGACATAGGTCCTCTTTAATAGCAAAACAAATCAGTACAGATTAATCATAATCTGCCAGTTGTGTCAGATCTCCTAGAATAGTCCAGTTTGCTAACAGCTGCTTGTTTCATGCTGTTGTCAATGCACAGATGTAAAAACAGCCACCTCAGAGTTGTAAAAGTATAAAGAGTAGGTGTGACAAAGACATTTATTTCCATGAGGAAAACATAAGGAATTCAGTATTACTGCAAGGTGGAAAAATATTTAGGACATCAGTTAAATGTATAAGTTCATCTGGTCACCATAATTCTGCTCACTGTATCTCCCAACAGCAAGCGACAAACTCTCATTTAAGAAAGGAGTAGGATATATACCTATGTTCTCTGTTACACTCTAAGTTCATTTGTGAAACAAAGAACTCAATACTTTTAAGTCAACCATATTTAAAAGAAGAGACCCTTGGAAGATCTAATGCCAATGGAGTGTATCTGAGAACAACTGGCACTTTTGATAAATATAAATATTTATACATGCACGCAGGACATTTAAAGCTGAAATTACATCCTTCTAAAATGCACAGTGAGCTTTGTGACTAGAACTATTCAGTTAAAAAGGTCTGTTTCGCTACCAGGTATTCACTTAACAGCAGTCAAATAAAAAGGAAATAGCTGTTCTCATGCTATAAGAAGAGACAATAAAAAAACAACCTTCCTTCTCTCTAGTTATAACTGATGATAGCAGGAGGCTCCTCAAAAAACCTAACTTTCATAAGCTTTCACTGTAAAGGTGTTGTAACAATGTGCACACACAAGCACTATATACAACCAAATAGTTATTTCACAATTAAAACAAGGAAAATTATCCAAAGAGACATTTTATCTCGCCAGCTTCTCCTGAGTAAGCCAAAAATGCAACATCTGCTGAAGAAGACAAGCTGAAGCAATGCAGACTTAACATGCTTTCCTCCCTCAAGTTTAATATCATATACCCAAGGCATGTTATCCTCAGCTGTAATCCAAATGTCTTTTCTCCATGAGTCAACAGAATAGTCAGCCTTAGCAAAGAACTTGCAGCTCAAGCTTTAACACTGATTTAACCTCCCTGAATTGAAAGGAGATGGTAATTTAACAATTCCTCCACCTGTTTTGTGGTTTTGAAATATGTTATTTTGAGCACTATACTCAAGTAACTGTACAACCTAAGGTAGGGAAAAATTACAACTCAAAATCTTACTGCCCCTCTGCCCTGCATTCCAGAGACAATTACAGTCTCATAATAAAACTCAAGAGGCAAAGGTGGGCTTCTGAGTGGTAGGAGAAAGGAAAGTGCCCACTGCTGCTCTGGGAAGGAAGCAAGTCTAAAAGGCTCTTTGGTTTCTTCTAGGAAGCTAGGGGCTTTCTCCTTTTCCTTCTGCCCTTGCGAGAATCTGCTTAGCCCTTTGTTTTAATCGCACTAACTGCAACCACTGTATCTGGAGTCTGGAATTATAGCCATGTAGTCTCCTGTCCTGAAAACAATTCTTATTGATTCAAAGGGAAGACACGGCACTGAAAAGATGCACAAGATTTATTCCCACACCATTTAAGTGATGTATCTTCCAAGTGGACCTGAGTAGCACCCTCTTCTACATAGTTTTATGACCACTAAGTTCCCAAACTTTCCCTTTTTCCTAGCTCTTCTCTGTTCAAATGGTAATGTACCACTCATTATCTTGTCCTCCCTCATGCTCACTTTGTATCAGTTCTGGGTTTAACTTTGTTTCATTTTTTGGGGTTTTTTTGTCATTGGCATGGAGGGGGGAGAGGAGATTATTTGCTTGTTTGTCTGTTGATTAGTTTTTTGCTGATGTGTTTTTGTTGTTGCGGTTTGAGCTTTGTTTTAGTTTGCATTTCTTTCACTACTCCTGTTTAGTTACTGTGTACTTAGCTACTTATTTTTTTAACCCTGAAATAGTATTTGCCTTACAAACTCGGTGCAGATTTCTCTGAAGTCAGATTTCTCTGAAGTCAGACTTCAGTTGAGAATTTAGTATTCACATGGCAAAACACAGTTTCACTACTATTGAAATATCAACTCCTACTGCTTAAGAAAGGATTTTACATTCTGAAAATTCATGGTAAGGCAAACGCTCTTTATTAGATACAATTTAATTTGATGAATGCACTATGGAAAGACCAAGCTAAACTAATCACACTGCATGCTAAACTTGGTAATGGTGTAATGGTAATGCTGTATTCACTCCAGTAATGTAGGCTAATCCAAGTAAAACTGCAGCTACTACTACTATTAACAGTTTCTCTATACCTCAGTTTGCCAAAATTTAGAACCTGACAAACTGGCATTATCTACCTTTTTTCTTTTTCTTACCATTGGTGCAGGATATTAACTTCAAATGCAAAATTTCTATTTGACAATGCTTTCTTTCAGGGCTTTCTGCATACAAACGAATCCGAGCCATCAGTGAGGAAAGTTCAGCTTCTAGAAATAAATTAGATAGAGCAGGAAGCTGCATATTTCTTCCCATGCTTTCTTCCTGCACATAGCACTGTGGATACCCTCAACTGCTTTAATTTTGATCCAGCTAACGTATTTCACAATTCTTAATTTTAACATTCACCCGTGATAATTTTAAACATTTGGAATATTAGAAACTATTTTATGAGTCATCATTACCTTCAGTTTTTCAAGAGAACAGCATTTCTGCTGACAGGGCGTTACAAAATGCAAAATCCCCCTTTGAGAAGAGTAGCAACTCAGAGAAGTTCCCATATAACACATGATATTAAGTGTAAGCCCTACTAGTAGTCAGATTCTTTACACTCATGTTTAAAATATATATATACAGCCTGTATACAGTTTGTATTCAAACAATTTAAAGTCTGAGCTGCAAATCACCATTTTGTGCCAATTTTTTAAATAATGTTAAACTGCGGAGGCTAGATTCTCGTTCACCATCCTTCCACAAAATAATGAGGTGGTCAGCAGAGCATGTAGCCAATCCCAGTTCACCAAAGTACAGGAACATCTGCAATGAAACAACTCTTATTACCACAATGCTTGCATGAGATGGTCAACTTGCTTAATTATTTAGTGTCTAGCTGGACTAAACAAACATATGTATCTGAAATGGCTCTGCTTATAAACAGGAATAAAAAATTACATACTGTATGTTAGCGATACCATAAAATTGCTACACAAAAACAAACTCTTTAATCACTTCATACTGAAAGATCTCTGTCTAAAAAAAGCAGTGAAGCAAGCCTTACAGATAGGGAATTTAAAGGACAGAATTCTGAAGAAACTTGTTTCAAGTCAGCAGTAGAAGAGTGATTTGCACAAACTCTGATCTGGTTTCTTGGGAACAGAAATGTTCTGTTCACAGGGTACACTGTCCTCCCTCCCCCCAACAACAGAGTAGCGTACTAGCAGCAGGCCTGGAAAGATCAAAGGACAAAAAGCTGTGACAGACACATGCCTAGTCACAGAGAGGAAGTCAAACAAGCAAGAAACACAATACTGGAGGGAAGTACAGCACCAGAGGAACGATTTTCCAACACCAATGGAGCTGACAAATCATGAGTTAACCCCTGACCTCTGAGATCTTCACAAGACTGCTTAAAATTAACCACTAACTGCAGCACAACATGTCAGCCAATGGAACCAGTGATGTCACATGGCATGCTCACAATTCCCTAACTCTTCAGTTTGTTAAATGGATCTGTCTAGGAGAAGCCAAAAGGCCAAAACCTACCTGCCCTGGGAACAGTAACCTAATAGCTATAGGGTTCCAGAAGACATAGTCTGTCAAGTCCTCATCTTGGCCATCACATTTCATCACTACTCAACATTTTCTTTCTCAACTGCTCCCATCTTCCCAGAGTTTAAAAAACCCAAAAATTTTCCATATGTAGAACATTGCAGGAAATCACACCCATCATCTCCATTACTCCTTTGCTCTGCATCTCAGCCAAGACCCAACGTATGCCTCTCACCCTCTTTGTGTCTCTTGCTGAATTATATACACTATGTCTTCTTGCTTACATAGCATCCTTACAAGTGGATAAGGCCCCCTCCAACAGTTTTTCAAAAGAAGGATGGCAGAAAGGGAAAGAGAGCCTTGAAGAAATCCCTTTAGCAGGAAGGTTCACCTTAGCTTTTAAAGAAAAGCTTTCAGGTTTTAGCAGCAGCACTCTGAAATTCAGTCTGTCTCATGAATGCTTGTGAGCAAAGCTACTCCAGAACCACACCATCCCCTTTTAGCTGCCCTTACCCCTGCTCCTGCCAAGAGTATATACAGAAGTCCACTGTAACAAAGTGCTTTGTTACACCAATACCTTGTGACAGAAAAGTGTGGAGGGAAAATGCCATTTAATATGAACACACACTATTTTAGGCAGAAAGAAGCATGGAATAACACTGGTAGTACTGTTTAAGTTAAAAGACCTCCTTAATGCCCACAGCACAGAGGGCTAAGAAATTACTCTGTGTGTTTTGGTTTGGGTTTTTTTTGTAGGAGTCCTTCTTTAGACTGTGAACTTCACATGAAATCTGGGCCATGTACACGGTTCCCAGCTGTATTGTTTGCAGTCTCTAAATGAAGCCAAATACTCTGTCAGATTATCTCTAGCATTTATGTGCAAATGCTGTCCTCAGGCATCAGTGAGCAAGGTCTCATTAGAACATTAAGTCAGTATGTATTACTGTTTTCACACAGTACTAAAAATATCACAAAATGTGCTCCTAGCCTCCAGAGCCAGACAGTCAAAAGTTACAGTTCAAAAAACACTGTCAAATTTATGTTACTTACTAACATTCACTTTTTTTCATTCTTACTACAGCTGACCTACCTGCACAGCTGAAGAATGACCAATCAAATCACCAACTAGCTCCAAGAAATACACAGGTGTATTCTCCTGCATCTTCTTAGCAGCTTGGTTTGCCTGCTTGTTTGCTCTTCCAAATCCCCACATGTTGAAAAACCCTGAGGGGGGGGGAAATAAATTCTCTTATTTTGACAAAAATCACAAATACAATTTATTTCTTCCAGCTAAAGAGAGAACTACAAAAGCCACATAAAATCTAAAAGCAACACACTCTGTCTGGCAAAGACAGAAGCACTGTACTGTGCAGCCCTTTAGCATCTGGATTATTCATCTTGAGCGAAGAAGGAAACATAGCTACTTGTCCCACTTAATGTAATTTAGAAAACATGCTAAATTACACACCCGGATGAGACAACACACAGATTTAGGAACAAATACAAAGACTTCCTAAAAGAATTAACTGAACAGCAAAGGTAGATGGAGGACAAGTTTATGCAGGTGTTTATCTTTGCTCTGCCCACCTGAATTGTTACTTGTGCAAAGAGCACAAAAATGAGGTGCCAATTTCTCCTCTGTATGTTCTGCACTACAGCTGGCTCATTGCCTCCTTCCTTCAGCAAAAACTATCAGCAGATGTGGAGTGTAAAGATAGTACTTCCCATGTTCCATTTAGATTGCACAGAAGTACACAGCCACAGCCCCCAGAACTGTGTAACAGTACTGACATAAGTAAGGAGGTTGGGTTCTGTTGACAATGCAGCTCAGACTTTATTCCCAATCCTTCCCTCAGCCCTATCAGCACATAAAACTAGAATTGTGCTAAACCATGGCCCTGGTGCAAGGGAGATAACTGGTGAGATGAACAGCTTCTCAGGGGATGCCTAGAATAAAAAGAGTGCAACTCAACAGCAGTATGTCCCTAAGGCTTTTTCTCAAACATCTTGATTCATAGAAGTTATAAATTTCTAATGTGAAATCAAATACCACTTGTCACTACGTAGATCAGCCCATCACCAGCAATGCTGAAGATGGAATATTCCTCAAAAACTGTTCCTAAATCAACCCAGACAGCAAAAATACATTTTCGAAAGTTACCAACAAGAGACGAATAGCTAGGTAAACAAGATACATCAGGAAAATTATTCACACCTTGAATAAAAAAATTCCTACAGAGAAGCAACAGTCTGTTGCTGTTCCCAGTCCTTGATACGAACTATATTGTCCAGAGCACCTGTCAAAGACCACAACAGCCAGTGTGCAGGGGAGCTTGGTCAAAGAGTAGCAAGTACTACAAAAGAACTGTCACTACTCAAGCATAAGCAGGAAATACACAGGAGATGGAAGCAGGGTCAGGCCATTTGAAATTAATATAGAAAGCTGTAAGAGTAAGTAAAAATGATACAAGGAATGCCAAGACCCATCTGGAATTAAAACTGGCCAAGGGTGTCAAAGACAACAAAAAGGGCTTCAAATACATTAAGAACAAAATGAAATCTAAACATAATGTGGGCCTGTTCCTAAATGGAGGGAGGGACCCTGTAGACCAGAATGCAGAGAAGTCAGGTACTGTACCTCACTTCAGTCTTGAGTGACAAGACCAGCCCTCAGTATTCTCTGACCCAGGCGACCAGGGTAAAAAGTAATGTTGGAAGGAAGACACCTTGGCCAAGGAGGATTAGGTTAGAAGCCATCCAGGCAAACCTGACATTCACAAATCCATGGGTCCTGAGTGGATGCATCCGTGAGTGCTCAGAGAGCTGGTGGACACCACTGCAAGGCTCCTCATGATCATCTTTAAAAGGTCATGGAGATCAGGAGAGGCACTGAGGACTGGAAGAAAGCAAATGTCACCCTGGTCTTCAAAAGGGACAAGAAAGAGGACCTTGGAAACTACCAGCCAGTCAGCCTCACCTCAATCCCTGGGAAAGTGATGGAGCACTTCATTCTGGAGACCATCTCTATCTACATGAATGACAAGATGATGATCAGGAACAGGTGGCAAGGGCTCAATAAAGGAAAGTCATGTTTGACCAGCCTAATTGCCTTCTACAATAAAACAATTACTTGGATGGATGAGGGGAAAGTAGCAGATATTGTCTACCTGATTTCAGCAGGGATTTCAACGCTGTGTCCCACAACATCCTCATAGACAAACTCAGGGATGCAGGCTGGCTGAGTAGACAGTGAGGTGGATGGAGAACTGGCTGAACAACAGATCCCAGTGGGTCAAAATCACGGCACAGTTGGAGCCCTGTCACTGGACAGGGTCCTCTAAGGTTCAATACTGGGCCCAGAACTGTTTAACTTGATCATCCTTGACTTGAAAAAGATGGAATGCGCCTCCTCAGCAAATTCACTGAGAACACAAAGCTGGGAGGAATGGCCAACACTCTGAAGTGCTGTGCAGCCCTTCAGGGACCTCGGCAGGTTGGAGGGATGGGCAGAGAAGAACTGTCTGAAAGTCAACGAAGACAAATGAAGGGACCTGCACCGGGGGAGGAAGAGCCTCAGGCACCTGGGGCTGACCTGCTGGGGAGCAGCTCTGCAGAGAAGGACCTGGGGGTCCTGGGGACAACAAGCTGTCCATGAGCCAGCAGTGCGTCCTCGTGACCAAGAATGCCAATGGTATCCTGGGGGGCATTGGGAAGAACATTGCCAGCAGGTCATGGAAGGTGATCCTGCCCCTGTACTCAGCCCTAGCAAGGTCTCCCCTGGAGTGCTGTGTCCAGCTCTGGACTCCTCAGGACAAGCAAGCAGGTCAAGCAGAAGGCTGCAAAAATAATAAGAGGACTGGAGCATCTGGATAGGCTGAGGACACTGGGCCTCATCAGCCTTGGGAGGGGACCTCATCAATGTCTATCAGTATCTGAAGTATCTGCAGGTATCACGACAATGGACCAGGCTCTTCTGAGAGGCACTGATTACTAGGACAAGAGGCAATGGGCAGACACTGATGCACAGGGAGTTCCACCTGAGTAAGAACTTCTTTACTTGTGGGTGAGTGAACACCAGAACAGGTTGCCCAGAGGTTGTGGAGTCTCCCTCACTGGGAATACTCTAGAACCATCTGGACACAATCCTGTGCCATGTGCTCCAGGATCACCTTGTTTGAGCAGGGAGGCTGGACCGCATGACTCACTGTAGAACCCTTCAACCTCATCCATTCTGCAATTCTGTGAATGTCTTACTTGGAAAAATGCTCCCTGTAACACAATCAACTAGCTCTGAGGACTGCAGTGCCCAGAAGCAGCATGTGAGTTTGGATGCAGCTCCAAACTAAGTCCCAACATAATTCCAAGTCCAAAGAGGAGATGTGGGAAACTCTTTTTTTTGCTGCCAGCTGCTTATCTGCAAGCTATAATCACAAGATCCTGCAACTATTTACTCTTGTATGGTATAGAAATCAGTACTGTTTGGTACAAGGAGGAAAGGATCAAGGTTTGTCAGGTCTTTTTTTTTTTTTAAACTGGCTCATACAACTGTAAACTGTAAGTAAGCTTGATGGCACAGAACTGCTTCAGCTGGACCTTCTATCATCCCATATCAGGTCTTGGAGGACTTGAACACCCACGCTCTCTTCAGTTTCCCTCCCACTCCTGTAATCAGTTAGTTAAATACAAGACATTATCTCTCTTTACAAAGCCTAAACCTCTCTATTCCTATATGGCAGATACTGGGTTTTTAAACGTTCCTTTCACTCCCCACTACTAGCAAACCTGTTGGAACTGGTTCAGCTGGCAGCTGCTGCTTTTCTCTGAGTTCCCAAATGCGCACACTGCCATCTTCTGAACAGGAGATCAGCTGCCTGTAAAAACAGTTGATAAGCAACACTAGCATGGATACTTACCTGTGCAAATCACCTTGTGATGCTTCTATGAAAGAAACAATAAGTGCCTCAGGTTCCACACAAGTTTACTAGAACTCTTAAATGGAGCAGAGTGTACAGAGGTTCCACACAAAACAAAATTCATTAGTAGCAGAACAAAGTATAACAGACATTTAGAATAAGTGGAAAAAAAAGAAACCTTTTCAACTCCATATTAAAAGCATACCACTATGTAAACCAAAACACAACCAGTCTAGACTCTACAAACACATTTCTTCTAACTGGTTTCTGTAAGTTTGCTTTCATTAAGCAAAACCCTATTTTTTCTTACAGACAAATAATGAAAGGAAAGGTACTGTTTCATTACATGTAACAGCTTAGAATACATACATTTACAAAACCAAAGCCTCAGTTTTTATCTTATGGCAGACTGAACAAGAACATAATGGGATCTTATACTATTATCTATAATATATTACAGCATATACATATATATGCAGCAACTTGTCCAAGTTGGCTGTCAAAGCAAGTTCCAACTAGAAACTCTGCAATAAGAAACAAAAACTGCAAGTTATTAATTTTTGTTAAAATATTTCAAGTGTTATAAAATATTTAATGGAAAATATATTCAGAATATGCTATATGCCTTTGCTTTCTAGAAGTAAAATCCCACTAAGCTATATTTTCACAATACAGACAAAAGTGCTTCATCAAATCTGATTCTGAAAATAGCTGAGATATTTTCAGCCTATGTACTAGTCATACTGGAATATAGGTTTTCCCACTGAATTACAATGACAAATTTTCCGAAATCAGATGAACAAGCTCTACCTAATAAAAGCAGCTCAAACTGAAAATAAGTCCGTGCCCTAGAAATCCAATCAGTCTGTCTCTAGTCACCCTTCCAAGCTTTGTTTTTCTTTATTGCATTAACAAAACGTACTATGTTTTTTGTACCTGTTTGGAAGCTTCTCAATGTGCAGCACAGAGGAGTCGTGAGCAGTTCTCTGGCAGGCAATCACACGCTTCATTTGAAGATTATATACGTATATGCCTTTCCCAACAGCAGCAAACACACACTGGAAAGAAAATTCAATAGGACAACTTACAGTAACAGATACTGAAGAATCACCTTGCATATAACGGATTTCCAATGATACAATGACCTACCTTGTTTCTGTCCTCGTGTTACTGCTTTATCCTGAACATGAAATTAGCAAGTTATAAAAAGAGATTGATTTTTTAAAACTAAATGTGGGATATAATCCTATATTCTAAGCAGTAATTTTATGTCTGTATTTTTACCCTCTGCCCTAGAAATCCAATGTAGCTTTGCAGTCTGTCTCTAGTCACCCTTCCAAGTTCTGTTTTTCTTTATTGCATTAACAAAACGTACTATGTTTTTTGTACCTGTTTGGAAGCTTCTCAATGTGCAGCACAGAGGAGTCGTGAGCAGTTCTCTGGCAGGCAATCACACGCTTCATTTGAAGATTATATACGTATATGCCTTTCCCAACAGCAGCAAACACACACTGGAAAGAAAATTCAATAGGACAACTTACAGTAACAGATACTGAAGAATCACCTTGCATATAACGGATTTCCAATGATACAATGACCTACCTTGTTTCTGTCCTCGTGTTACTGCTTTATCCTGAACATGAAATTAGCAAGTTATAAAAAGAGATTGATTTTTTAAAACTAAATGTGGGATATAATCCTATATTCTAAGCAGTAATTTTATGTCTGTATTTTTACCCTGTTCCTCACAGTCTAAGCAGAAACTAAGGACAATCAAAACAGTTCTGTAATTAAATGCTTATGTTCTTACAGTAAAACAATTCCCTATGTTTTGAAAAACCCTTGTTTTATCAAGAAAAACTAATATTTATCAGGAAAAACTAATATTTGTTGTTAATTGAAGATAGAAATGGATAAAGAGACCTTGCTCAAGCATTTGAGCTCTACTGAATTCAGGAAAGGAACTCTCTCATAGTAAAGTATTACACAATTCTGCACTTTGCATTCAATGCTCTTCTTCAAAAGACTTGCAGGCATTCCATCTCATAATCACCATGACCCTAAGACACCAGAAACAGTTTACTGATCTTTGGACCTGGACCACTTCATGTCTTTTGATGAACTTAAAGAGGTCAAGTGTACAATCCCGTGTATGTACACATGATTAATATTCAGTACCAGAGGAGTGCAAAATGTTCTATTCAGTACATATTTGCAGTTTTGAACATGCCTTGTTCAGATGACAGAGTTCTGGAACATTTCCCTGAACAGCCAGCTTCCATTTACACAATCCAAACATTAATATCTCATATACAATTCACACTACATGTCTGTCAACATTTTGTACAACTTGTAGCCTAGGGTCTTTTGACTAAAGTTTCCTATAAATATTCATCAATGTTTTGACATTGTTCAAAACTCTTTGTTCAGGTTTTTATTCTTTTTTTCTCTTTATGTGTATCTGTTGTGGGAGCACTGAAACTGAATAGATTTCTGATACCACCATTACCAAATCAAGACAAAGAAACAAACCACTACGTCCATTATTCTATTTTTGCATAAGGTTCAAATTCAATGGCTTTCCACATAACTCTTCCACCTTGAGCCATACAATCTTACAGCTTTGCAAAAGATGCTCTTCATGGAGCACTCATCTTTGTTCACAAGCCCTGGCAAAATCCTGGTCATCTCAAAATCCAAGAAAATCAAACATACGAAGCATAAATTGTACAGTTCTATTAAAAGGCAAGCCAAACACACATACCAGGACAGCAGATGTACTCCTTCACACTGTTTCCTAGTTTTCAAAAACTTTACCATCCCATTTGTTTCTGAATCATGGTTTGCCTACAAACTCAGTGTCAAACTAGACAAGTGTATCTTCTCCAGCTACCTAACTACCAAGTCTGGAAAACAGAGCAAACATATATTTTACACTGTTTTTAACATGAAGAGCAGTGTTCTGCTATTTGAGATAGCACATAACAAAATAATATCTTAGACAAATACATTTCTGCACCACACTTAAAGATCCTTAAGAAGCTTTACAATACAGACAGCACTACCTTAAAAGCACCTTCTATTTTGGTATGTAACATTAGAACCACCTTTTCTTCCCATCATTCAAAACTCTCACAATGAGAAAAAAAAAAGACAGCTATTTATTTAGTTCAGTTTCATGAATGGAAGACAGCAGTCCCAGATTCCACATTGAATGTTTTGAAAACTTCTGTCCTTCCTCAAATTCTTTCCTATTCCCTTAAAACACATCATATGTAGCTTTCAAGCATGGAATCAAGGTGTTTTGAAGCCAAATTACAGAACTTATCCTAAATAAAATTAATTTTTGGCTCATTGTAGAAATAAGCATTGACAACAAAACCACTGGATATCCCACCTTTAAGGGCAACCATATATTTTTTAGCTCCCCACATCGTATATTATTTCTCTCTCCAGGGTTTTAGGAAAGTTCTATTCAGAAAGAGGCAAATGTATCAGGCGACTGTTTGCTCCTTACCCTATATTCAGGCTTTTCCACAGCTTTTATTTTGTTACAGCTTATATATCTGAATCCATTTCCAAGAATCTCTTTCTTAATCATTTTCAATAATGGACCTACATACCCCAAACAAAATCCCACTGTACCTCAACAATGAAAGGTCTTTTATTTTGCCTCATTTAATTTTGTGAAATGTTGATAACATTTCACAAAATTAAATACCAACCTGAGTATTTTACTGTACGATAACTGAGTTCTAACTGAGTATTCTGACCAAAAGCTTATCTCTAAAGCCTGACTATATTAGACAGGATCTTGGAAACATTTGAGTATACAATTCTGTATAGTCCACCTGAACAGAAAGAGCAATACTCATTTACTATTCAGCACAGACATATGCCTGCTCTTAAATAGTACCCCATAGTATTCTCATAGTAATCTCAGCTATAACTGCTCAAACAGGTGCATTACTGGGAAAACTGTATTTCCAGAAGCTGGAATACAAAAGATGCATACCACCAAAACACACACCCGTATTTATTTTTCTCTAGTGGTATTTTAAACAAGTAATAAATCTTTGTTAGTCAAAAAGAAATGCTGTTGTGACAGTCCATAATGTTAGTTTCTATACCATCAACATATTAACCCTTCATATAGCTCAACAGCCAATATTTTATATAAAAACCATTGACCATATAAAATGCTGTGCACATTTAAAAGAAGCCTCTCATATTATAACAAGGAAACTGAAAATATAAACAATTCAGTTTTCTGTGGTAAAATCATCCTAGCTTACTTAAAGCAATTTACTCTGAAGCTTTTTACCTCCTCATCAGATGTTAAGTGTTGAACTGAAGTTTCATGAGGGCTTTGGGATAACTTTATTTCTGGTTGTACATCTGGATGGACAGAGGAGTCCCAGAAGTTGCACTCAGATGCCAGCTTTGTCCAGTCAAGCGCATCCCAAACTATTAACTCACCTATGTGAGAACCTGTCACAAAAGTCAAATCTGAAGGGGAAAAAAACCACACATAGAAATCACATTATATTTAAAAAAATAAATTTCACACAATAAATTTTCCTAGAAAGGGAAGAGAGCCCATTTGTGTAAAGCTAGGTAGAATGTGCAGTGCATAACTGACTGGACAATACTGGACAATTGAGTAAATACTAATCTAATTACCTAACATAGTTGAGACAAGTGCTTATGTAAAATTGGAATTAAGAACATTCACTGGCCACAGTGCACAGCACAGAGTTGCAAAGTCAAGGAATACCACAGGAAGTGTGTATAAATATTTGATTTTCATTTCTACATACAAAGCCCTTCTATTCCTTGGAGAAGCACCCCCCAACATCCCCCAGACACAACAAAGTATGTCTTTGTCATAAACAGAAATACTGCTCACAAATTAAATGAATGAGTTAATGGCAGTATTGAAGTACCTGCTCATTACTTTGTTTATCACACGTAGAAAGGAACTTCTACGACAGTATTTGATGCAGGTAGCATCTTGTCTTTTTTAAGCCAAACACTGCTTGCCTTTCATATTCAAAAAGGAAAAAATAATGGCAACAGTTAAGCTCAGAAACATGTACCATAGAATCCAAGTTTTCTTTTTTCCAGCTTCTTGCTACCTCTGTAACACAGCCCCTTTGTGCCAGCCAGGTAGACACAGATACACCCAAGGATAAATACACACTATCTCGCCAGTAATACCTTTTCCTGGCTGTGGGGTTGCTCCATAAAAAATTTTTAAAAAATTAAAAAATAAAAAAAGAGACAGGGAAGAAAAGAGTAGAAAGGGCTGATATTTACAGCAGAGCAGAAAGAATTTCAGGTATTAGTTCAGTATTAGCCTAATGAGCAGCATAGATCACATCATCTTCCAGATCCTCTTTATAGAGGATCTATACACAGGCTTACATCTGCACACTCAGAATCTCCAGTTATCTTAGGAATACAACTGCAAGGGACATGGCATTGCATATCTCATTTTTAGAATAAGAAGGAACAAGACAAAAAAAGTAGCATTTTAATTTTCACAACAGAAAGACCAAGAGTTCTATTTCCATCAATGACATTGACTCTTCTACATTACAACTCACATGGTTTCATTTCATTGTTAATCCATAAAGAAAGGAATTATATTTTGTCATATCACTATCTTTGCAGCTACACAAAAGGTACATCCACTAGTTACTAAGTTTCACTCCAGTTAAAACTTTGGTTCAAGTGAAAACTCCATAGGTGAAATATCCTACTGGTAACTAACAAAACCAGGAATATTATAAAATTGCTCTTACCATTAACACTGACTAATGATGAAATATTATCCTGATGGTCAACAAGGCGCTTTACTTCAACAATATTCCAACCTTCAGACCCATTGTTAGAAGAACTCAGCCTAAAAATTACTTCAAAGATAGAAAAATTGTCTAAATGAGCTTTTTCATTTGGAATAAGATGGAGCTATGTCTAAATAAAACAACATTTTCAGAGTCACAAATTAAACATAGTAAGTGAGACTATACAAGAGCCACTTATGATCACTCATAACATCACAAAACAGGAAGGACTTATTTCAGCATTATCATTAAGGCCTCATAACAACAGCAAATATAGGATAAAACACTTCAGCCTAGTAACTCTGAAATTCAGAGAACTGGTCAGAAGTGAAAAGTATCAGAGACCTTTATGGATAAGTTACGAAAAGTGGAACATGTTTCTTGAGGACTCATCTACCTGAAACATTAATATTCAAAAACAATGCAATATCCTCTAGTAAGGCAACCAATACTGTCAGAAATTAAGACTTTATTTTAATCAGTCTTGGAATTTCTTTTCTGTCTCAAGGGTACGATAAAAGCTACTCATTATAGCTTTGGATAGCTAGTGATCATCAATACCTCATACTTCAGATCCCAGGATATGGAGGCTCTAGAGAATCTGAGTACCTCACATCTCAAGTAAGTAATTCCAGACCTTCTCCAGAAGAACAAATGTCAATTGCAATAATCAGATCTGGAGAGGTGACACTAACACTGAGGGAGTTGACAGAACAGCTCACCAAGCCAATCTCTGTCATTCACCACAGTCCTCGTACACCAGGAAGGTCCCAGTCAAACAGAGGTTGGCTAATGTGATGCCCATCTACACGACTGGTTGTAGGAAGGATGGACCACAGGCCTGTCAGCCTAACCCCAGTATACCAGGTAAAGCAATGAAACAAATTATCTTGAGTGTGATCACATAGTGCCTACAGGCCAACCAGTGAATCAGGCCCAGACAACAAGAGTTTAAGAAAGACAGGTCCTGCTTGACCAAGATGAGCCACTGGGTGCCAAGGTGGCCAAGAAGGCAAGTGGCCTCCTGGCCTGTATCAGCAACAATGTGGCCAGCAGGGTAGTGACTGTCCCCTTGTGCTCCACACCGGTGAGGCCACAAAAGCCACTTGAGGCGACACTTCAAGTTCTGTGTTCAGTTCTGGGTCCCTCAGGACAAGAAAGACATTTGAGGTGCTGGAGTGTGTCCAAAGAACACCAACAGAGTTGGTGAAGGGTCTGGAGTACAAGTCTTATGAGAAGAGAGCTTGGGTAGTTTAGCATGGATTAAAAGGAGACCTTATCACTTCCTACAGCTACCTGAGAGGAAGTCGTGGCAAAGTGAGCATTGGCCTCTTCTCACAGGCCACAAGTCACAGGAGAAAAGGAAATGGCCTCAAGCTGTTCAAGAGGAGGTTCAGGTTGGACATCAGGAAAAATCTCTTCACTGAAAGGGTAGTTAGACATTGGAATGGGTTGCCCAGGGATGTGGAGGAGTCAGCATCCCGGAAGGTGTTCAAGAAATGACTGGATATGATACCTAGTTCTATGGTAGCTGGCACGATGATGATTGTCAAAGCTTAGACACAATGATCTTGGAGGTCTTTCCCAATCTTAGTGATTCTATGATTCTAAATACAGAAAAGTTTTGTTTTGCACATCATGCATATTTCAAAAAAATTATTAAGATTAGTATAGTCTCCTCTTTGTCAACGGTAAAAACAGAAATGTTGCTGACCACACCCTAACACCATTTACTTTTCCTATACAATTCCAGCAGAGTGCTCTTCACACATATCTCTGTTAAGCAGCCGTTACGGAGGAGCATGAACACTGAAAAATGCAAGATACTCACTTAGCTCTTTGCCAACTGCTGCAGCGACACAATTTTTGGGCAATTCAACCAAAGCGCTGATGCCTTTGAAAAAAGGGGGAAAGGATATTAATTGATCACAAGAAAACACAACAAACTGCTAATTCCTTATTAATAAAGTTCTTAACAATCTTCTTTCCACTTATCAAAACCAAAGTCTATTGCCTGAAGTTAAAGGCATCAGAAATGAACAGATTATCTCAAAAAGAGGCCAGGAGCTTTGGTCCTGAATCAAGCAGAATTCAGAACATCAAACTTACGGTGAAACTGAAATTAAATGATCTTTTTATTTTAAATACAATTAAGATATTTATGTTCTAATGCTGGACAGTATTAAAAACACCATGACAATTACTGCAGCTCTAAATATAAGCAGTACCAAAATTATTAGATACTGATACGTGATACTACCTCAAGTATGCACAATTCTAAAATAACGTACAGAGCAAGACAAAGAAGAATAAAGCATATGATAAAATACCCAGCTTGCTATCATCTGTTTTCATCCTGCACAGAATTTCCCCACCCTGTGCCAAAGAACCATTAGAGGAAAATTCCGCAAGGAATAAGCAACCTCCTTTCCCACAAAGGAAGTCAGAGATTAGGACAGAAGAGAGGGCCGATGCCACACATTCCATTGATTCCTTGTACTGAAGTTTCAATAGCACTTTATACTAAGCACCACAGTCCAACTTGTATTTAGCATGATATTTCATACTGAACCAAAAGACGTATTAATGTCCTCAAGGATTCAGAAGGCATTGCCTACCACTACTTTATGACAAAAATAAGGCAAATATCAGTTCCACCTTTGAAGGTGATTCACAGCTTTGTAAGCATCTTGGTAAAGTACAGCAATAACATGCAAAATTTCCTTCACATGGACAGATAATATAGAAGTTTATTAACAGAAAAGCATGATTGACAGTGATTTCTGATTACTATATTCCTATCAAAACATGCTTTTTCTACATCAGAAGTACTGATTCTTAACAATAAAAAAGTAATCTTTACTGCTCTGCTATTACAAAGCTTCACTTAATAGAAATATAATAAAACTCCCACTCAATCATACAAAAAGCCAGTCAAAGGATCTGGTACATGTTAACAGCAAACACATAATTCAGCATCTGAGCTCTAGTCCTGTAGTCCAAGATAATGTACAGTTACTGAGATCTGCGACATTCTAAAATTCACACAGCACAGAACATTAAAAACGGTCTTAGTTCGAAAACTATTAAATCTGACATTTAAAAAAATAAAGAGTGGCTCTAATACATAATGTTGTCATTAGAATTAAAATGAATTTGCCAAGTTGGTTTTGCATCATTATACAGATCAATTTCACTTGCACTTTAACAGCTATAATGAGTCATTTCCATTTTTACCTGCATCAGTAAGATGACTGGTCTTACACAAGAGATCTAATTTTCGGTTCCAAACACATAGATCACTCCCTCCAGACAACCATACATTCAGTCTTTGAAGAACTGTCAAACACTGCAGAACAAAAATCAGATATATGTCTCCTGCAAAAGTTCTTCAGGGAATTTCTCAGTGTAATGATCATGAGCTTTAGTTTAAAAAATCTGTAAGTAGTATGAAATACAGTATCAAGGTCTCTGAGAAATACATATTTAATTACACACTAATATGGTAAATTTTTCACCAACAGCGCAAAAACTTTAAATGTTGTAGAACGCCTTTTGCAACACAGTAATAAAACCAAGTCACAGCACTACCTTTGATCTACCTCCTCTCAAAAAGAAAACTGAGGTATTAAGAGACCCAAAAACAAAATAAGAATTATGCCCACTTCTCAGCCATTCATTATGAACCTATTATTAAATAAAACAATGCCATTTATTCTAACACATCTTCCCACACGATCCATGAGGCTGACATAATAGCTTAATGTATAAAACAAAACAACAGACATTCATAGGGTTTCCTCAGTACCTTTACAGTAGAATGGAAACTTGACACTTTCTGAACCTGTCTGCCACTAGTGCAGTCCCAAACCTGTCTTTATTCATTAAGGAAACTGAAAGGTTTCTATGTATCATAAATGTAAATGCTGTTTTGGTAACTAAATGACAGATTATGAAAGAGGTATGCAGAGACTCAGTCTCTTAAACTCTGACAGTCTTCTCAATATTTGGCCTAAATTATATATTCATAAAGGCCTGTTATGGATTAATTTTTTTGTGGCAAGGGTTGTATCTACACGTGAACAATAACTAGTAAAACCCTAATCCAATTACACCTAGTGGGTGTTGGTAGCCTTTAAGTTCTGAGATGGGCTGCAGCCAGATCTGAGATGACTGCAGATTGTCAGTGCTGTCTTTAGAAGTAAAAACCATGAAAAGCCCATAGAATTTTAAACTCTCCCCAGATCAAAGGATACAATAACTGTTCTATCAGCTGATGCTGTTATAATCAAATTTGTTTTTTCTTCTGTAGCATCTGATGAAGCAAATGGTGCTATAGCTGTAATTTTGTGTGTGTGTCCATGAAGTTCATGAAGTTTTTCTCCAGTCTGAAAAATAAAAACATGGAAAACTAAGGTTAAAATAGGAAAATGCCTACAGTAGCACAAATATAGGTATTAAATGACTTTTTAAAGCAAGAATTACTATGAGTCTAAAATCTCCCTTCCTAAAGAAATTTAAGGATTTTCTACTTACTACCTTCAGTACTGTCCAAGATCTTAAATTAAATAACATACTATGAGTTAGTTTTAAGAACATAATGCAAATCACTCTCTGAGTAAAAACCTCTAAAAGCCCTTAAGAACTAAATTCTGTATTAAACTCATTTAATTTTAAGGCAAATATTGGCTAATCATCCTTCTTTATAAATGCTACAGCAATTCAGGTTTGTTGACAAACCCTTACTTGAAAATGTATTTTTTTTTAAATTTTAACTATTGGAAAAACCTGACCTATATTTATGGCCAACCTCCCAGATTTATTACTATGCACATTATACATAGATTCAAACGGGTGCTTTAGACAAGTACAGCTACTTCTACGGACATTTTAGTTAAATAGCAAAACCCTACAAACAAAATGCAGAAGCAAACTGGCATTTTAAACATACAGCTAAAATACAGGGTAATTTTAAATGCAAATTTCTTGACAGATGTGCATTACTGCTTTAAATTAAAAGTACAAAGATTTGTTTTAACAAACACAACAGAAGTCCTACTGAAGTAGAAAATGGAACTCAGCTCATAAAGCTGGATATCCAAATGAATTTTATGTTCACAAGCTGCTCAGCATACTGGACATATATATTTAGACACATGGGTTTAAACATTAAAATCCCTTTACTTTTCCAAATTATAGAATTATAAAATTATAAAAGGCCTCCAAAACCAGAAAAGGACTAGTGGAAATTGCTCAAAAGAAAAGTTTTAAGTCTCTCCTGATCATTATAAATATCACATAAATTTTTCAGAAGATTTTAAAGAAAATTTAAAGTCCGTGATTTTTTCTTCCTCAGTCGAATATCTGATACAGTGTAGACCCTTCAAACTTCTCACTAAACAATGTAACTCATATACTAGATGTCCTTAACCTACCTAATGCTCATCTCTTCTCTACAGTTTTGTCAATGATATGGAGAAACAGAGCAGTAGAGCAAAACAGCAGGTGTCACACTTACAGAGCACCATGTGTATGATAAAACTAATGTCTTATTAAGGTTTTCAAAACTTGTAAGAAAGTTTTTTATCACAGCAAGGAATTAAGGGTGTGTTCATGCACAGCATGAAATGTTTAATTCATACTGATTTTGGTATCTTTTAAACAATTCTGTGATAGCTCTCCATTAATCAGTCATTCTGAAGAGGTATTACTAATAGAGTGACTGAAATGTATTTAAATCTTAAATGCATAAAATACATAAAAAATCCTGGCAAGTTTGGAATCTTCCTACATATTTGTTGAGTTACTAGTCAGCATTTCAGCATTTACAGCAAACACAGAACATACTTTCAGAGAGTAATTAAAGTCACAACTTCATCCACACTTCTGCATTTAAACAGAAAAACATTTTAAAACATTAGCTCTGAATCAATTCTTATTTTTTCCACTTTTTTTGCTCCTAGAAATTTCCACCTCTTCTCTAGAACTTCTACCCTGTCCAGAGTGCACAAGCCATCCTAAAAGAGACAGCTAACCTGAGCATTCCACAGAAATATGATTCCATCATCTCCTGCAGATGCAAACCTGGGAAAAAAAACAAACCAGACAAAGAACTATAACTAAGTGAAAACTTCATTATAGCATAATGCAATGGAAAAGCAGTAAATACTTACGGAAGTAAAAATGCTTATAAGATATATCAGATTCAGTCTTTAAAGAATAAACATGTATTTGTAAATCCTAATTACAGTTTCAAACTGAAACAGTATATTTAAATAGGTGATTATCAACATATACCCAATATAAGAACAAGACTTAAGAATTCCAATAGTTATAAAAAAATGTCTTCATGGGTCACCTCAATCTTTTCCAGTAATGACCACCATCATCTATAACCTTGTCTGTTTCCTGAAGGAGCAAGGAATGGTCAAATGAGCAACAAAAAAAATCTATTCTTAAAATGTATTATGAACTCCATTTAATTTAATGTGTCAAAGGCTAGAGTATTACTTGCAATTTTATCTCAGTCCAGTTTTTGGAAGACTCTTGCTGAGGCTTAACCTTCTTTAGTGATCTTCCAATCAATATGAGCCTTACTTATGTTTAAAAAGTAAAAGAGCAAAGAAGAAAAAACCCAAAAAAAACCAACCAGCTTTCTGTTACATTCATAGAGGATTTATTTAGTATCTTCAAAAACCAATATGAGAAAATTTTCCACTCACTGGTTTTAGCTGAGGCACTGAGAAAACAAGAAAATCCTTCTGTAAAATTCTCACTAAGATGACATTATCTAAAGACCTGAAGCGTGAAACTTGGCTTACAATAGTTGACAAAAAGCACACAATGGAATAGCTGCAGAAACTAAACAAAAACATTTCAGAAACTGAGTAAAAATACTAGTCTTACTGAAAAGAATCAAGTGAAAAATATTATCATGTGTTTAACAATATAGACAATACCATATTCTTGATAAATAGAATTTAGAATTACTGCCAGTAACAACTGAAATAGTTCTATTAAACTCCTCAAACTCTCAGAATACTAACCAGCTACAAAATTCACTCATTATCCATATGCTATTTTATAACCTATCTTAAACATCACCACTAAGGCTTTAGTTTTAAAATTATTACTATTATTTTAGCTTTAGTAATTTACCTGCCAAATAACAAAAGCCAAAAATGGTAAAAGACTTCTTTTATAAGACTGTATGTGCAAGCTAAGAATACTGTGGTGCTTCTACAAAGAAGAATTACACATATTCAGCTTACATTTGAGAAAAACATATTTGGATAACGTGTTATTTTGCTAACTTGTCTGGGGGGAAAAAAGACTGAAGAAACCACACAAGATTCTTCCATTTTTTTATGACTCTTCTGGTGGACTACTACACAGAAAAATGAATGTTACAAGAAGGTATGTAACTTTCCTGACATACATATATATATGACATTTAAAATAAAAACCAACAAGATAAAAATCCTCCATGGAGTCTTCTGTGAAATTTTATTTATGTGTATATATATATATATATATATAATATTAGCTAATAAGAATCTGTGGGCATTTCTAGACCATCAGCATCTCTTCCAATCAATGTGCATGGGGCAGGAGAGAACATTGCTTCATGAAACACCTGCTGTACACTGCAAGGATATAAAACAAACTCTTGGCCATGTTAACTTCATTCAGTGTATTGATGACTATATTAGAATTTCCCTTCTGTGTCTAATTTGTAAAATATATAAATTACTACAGCTCCTTAACAGAGCTAATCTTGCCTATTACTTATGTTCTTAGTCACTAAACATTTTCTGTTTAATTCTCCACATCAGTCAAGAGTCACTACATTTTATGACTGATTAAAGACTCCACAATCTTACTTTTAAGGCAGAAAATTATTTCTTCTCTCGTAGAATCATGTTAAATTAAAGAACATGCAGGTAAATTCAGAGAAAACTAGAAGAGAAACTAGGTTGTAACGTACAACATCATAATTTATTCTCTCAGTCACACTTCCTAAGTGACAAAGGTAAATAGAATTATTTCATCTTCTTAACTAGCTTTCCAGTTTTTAGATAACTCTGTCATCAGAAGACAGATAAGTCAGTCTTCTGAAGTTACAGATAGAGATTGTTAGGAAATATACAGAAAGGTGCATATAACTGAAACCTGAAGGAGAGAAACAAAGGTTTCAAAGAAGTATAGCAAGTTGAACCAGATCAAACTGGAAGAGACACATAATGCAGAGGTTAGGCATATGTTGACTTTTGCTAAGTAGTCATTCTGAATAAAGTAGCTAAAAACTTTAAAACTTGCAAAGCTGAAAAAATTGCATTAACCAAAGCTCAAGTGAATTTGGCACTGTAGCATCAAAAGAAAGTGCAACAAAAGATTAGAAAGAAAGGAAAAGCAACACTCATTGTTGAAGATGTCATGTCCAATTCTACAGCACATCTGTAGGAGTCTACTACACACTTTCATAGAACCAGAAGGTAAAACAGCTGTCCTCAATTCAGAAACATAGAACATATGCATCCTGTCAGAACAGCAGCAGACAGTACTGCATACTGTCCTGTGAGAATCTATGCACATACAGAAGGCAGCACTCAGACCAGGAACAGACTGAAAAAGAACAGATGAATTAGCTGAAGGCAATTCATACAAACAAATGAGTCTGTACTGAGAAATGTAACATTATCACCATTATTTTCTCATTAAAGTATGACTTAAAAGAGAAACCAAAAAAAACAGTAACATAGTAAGAAAAGAGAGTATTCACCCCTTGACTTAACTCCAGTTTTTCCAGCTCTCATCCCCCAAAAGACAGGATTCAAATGTTACTGCATTTTTACAAACATATTGCCAAGGACATTGTGAAACAATATGAAATGGCATTTCATACCTGTAATCATCTATTTGCACTAGAAATCGTACTATATCTTGATGGCCTTTCAACACAAGGAGCTCCGTGTAAGGATTCTGTATTTGCTCTTCACCAATTGTCTGTACAGAGGATTTCTAAAATTCATTTAAAAAAGGAAGTAAATTTATTTTGTACTAACATCATTATTTTTATCAGGTCTTCGTAATGTCTAACAATCTACACACAGACCCATGTGTAAAGTTTCTGAAATACCATTTTGCCTTAATGAAAATCATTATAAAATATAATTTCCTGTTATTTCATTATAATAATAGCTTACTATAGTAGGTATTTTAAATTACAATATAGCATTTTCTTTTCAACAAAAACATTTTGTAACCATTTAATCACTGATACAGTGAGATGAAAACCCAGCTCAGTTATAAGCTGTCATGTGAAGCCAGCTTCATGACTCAATTCACTATACATTCAGTTTTTCATTACATTACATCTCTTATGAGATGGCTGTGAACCTCTCATATCTTTCATCTACTGTTCAATTTTAAAATCCTATATAAAGACAATATATTTAAAACAAATAAGAACAAATGCTGTTCTGTTCCATAATATATAAATCACCCACTGGTACTCTATTCAGAAAATACCACAGCACACTGCTTAAAAAAAACAGATAATGATTAATCATTTTATAGAACAGCATCTGCAATTACCCCCGACTAGACTATTAATTAAAAGAACAATCAATCACTTGGAGCAAGCTGATCACTAGGCAGGGTCAATAAAATACTGCATAGAACTGCATTTTCAAGGTAGAATAGTTCTGCCAATCTCAATCATCATTTTATTTCAAGACAACTTTTTTGTAATCAAGAGCTTAAACATTCTGAAACAACTTGTCAGACTTTTTTTTAACCATCTAAATAGCTCAGTAGTTACTCAGTGACAGCACTCTCTCCCCTCTAGATTTTACACAACAGTCAACATCATACTATTTCCAAGACTATCCCTTCTTTGAGAACTTCAACAGAATGTACATTGTAAAAACAGCAACTACAGAACACAGTACAACATCCAGCACACAAAAGGTAACACCACATGAAAGACAAACATGTTATCCCCATAAACTTGAAGTTTTTCTTGCAGGATTAATAAACTATTTTCTATTACTTTGATATTGGTACTATGATAATACTCTTCAGAAACTAAGAATGTCATAGTTAATAAACATGGATGGAAAGAAATGTGTTTTTATTTTAAAAATTAAGAGTTCTTAATTTTTAAATGAAACTCCTATGATTTTATCTTGATGTTGTGCTACCTGATGCATTTCATGAAGCAACTGTTCCTCGTTTTGTGCAATCACAGGAGAACAGCAGTTCCCCTTTAAAATAATGCAAATAGAATCTGCATGGCTGTAAGAACAAATTAAATAACTTGGAGTTAATCCATTATAAACTAATCAAAACATTCCTTTAAAAAATGAGAGTTCTAAAAATCCTAAGGTAACTTCAGTATAGCAATACTACAGTCAGAAAACATACATTCAGAAAACAATTTTAACATCATTTGAAAAACTCAGAATTTGTACCACTAACACCCCAATTCTACAATCTGATGTTGCTTCCTATTCAATACAAGATGGTGCTATTTCTTTTGAACAATACACCTAATCTTAATTCTAACAATGCCTGTGAACACTGAAAGGTACTGTGCTGATAAGGTACTTATATATGAGAACAAATAACATCTTTTTCCCCAGAAATGTCATACAACAAGGTATGCTCTCTTCAGATCTTCGGTAATATTTACTCAAGTGTTGGGTAACATGAGTGTTCTTTCTCTGAAAAAATCTATTTTCTTATACAAACTACTAACTGGACTGTCCTGTAGCAACATTAAGTTTTTAGAGGTAAAAGCTGGATACTGATGTTAATGGAATCTATTCCATATTTTTATGCATGACCTATAAGCAACTTTACAGTAATCTTCTTATACAAACTACTAACTGGACTGTCCTGTAGCAACATTAAGTTTTTAGAGGTAAAAGCTGGATACTGATGTTAATGGAATCTATTCCATATTTTTATGCATGACCTATAAGCAACTTTACAGTAATAAGACAAAAAAAAAAAAAAAAAAAAAAAAAAAAAAAAAAAAAAAAAAAACAAAAACAAAACCCCCCGGGGTGGGGTTCGGGTGCTATTTGTTTTCTTTGTGCAGTACTATTTCCCCTGCCTTTGTAGCTCATAGCATTGAAGATTAGTCATATTTTACATATGTACACTGGTCATTTATAAGTAATTGCACTTGCAGCTATATATATGAATTACTTAAAAAAAAAAACAACCCTGCCCTCTCTTCTGAAGTAAGATTTTCAGGGCAACTCTGATGGCATTATAAAACCTTCCAAACTTCCCCTTTGCTCTGTTGTTCTTTTTAACAAACTGTCAATCTGAAAGCTGACTTGAAGTTTTGGCTTCTTTCCTTTTCTTTCAATCTTTTGAGGAGAAATAAATTTATGATGCCCTATAATGCCCTGAGACAACATATATTGTGATTTCTAGTTATAATAATGGCCACCAATTCAGCATAATTTTATTGTACAAAACAATCAAGTGTGGTTTTTGCCAATATGTGCCTTCTTGGAGATGTTGCTAGTCCAGGTCAAGTGCCTCCTTAATATTTGCGACAATGCTGGTGGAAAACAATACATTGAAGCTTATAGCAAGGTAATAAAGAAAAAGCTTAATATGCTTTGAAAATGGGTATTTAAAATGACAACATAAAAAGTCCTTACTTGGGTGGCACTTCAGTGATGTACAAAGGAAGAATCTCTTCCTGATAAACCCAGCAGCTGATCACATCCCTCAGAACTGTGTATCTGCTTTTTATACGTATATACATATACATATAAGCATTTTTTTGTACACTTGCTCTGTCAGAGCCATGGCCTCTGACATGCTCCTACACAAAAGGACTGTCGGCCAGCATCTGTGTGCTCATAGTCTTAACAGGACAGCTCCTCTCTACTAACCTGCACATTTTTTACCTCCAGTTAGACACAACTGAAAGGACAGCCATGCCCTGCAGGCTGCAAGACAGCCCCAGGATGTGAAAGCAATTGTGTAAGAGAAACTCACAGCCATCCTTGTTTACCAGGATTCCAGCCTTCACAAGAGATTGCGGCAACAATAGCAGCAAGAATAGCAGCAGTTGCACTGTTAACAGGAAATCCAGCTGTGCTTTCAGCAGCTGGGATATGTTTGATTGGATCGCATCCAATCAGTCAGGAGTGACTGAATCAGCTTGTGTGGATGATTCTGCTCCTGAGGGTGCACAAGAGACCTGGCCAGAGCTGCAGGGCTGTGACATGGGCAGTCCTTAGAGACAGCTCCTAGAGGATGGCCATGAAGACAGCTTCTCTACAATCTTGTTTTGTTTCTCATTCTTTTTGCAAAAGTGAACAAAACCCCTTAGTCCCTCTGTGGCAGCCTGGAGGAGTAGGCTGGGTATGCTGCCTGTTCACCTGCAGGCAGAGACACCACATGGGCAACACAGCAGGTTTCTTTCTCCAAGATTCAAGGAGGTGGTGGGTCTTTTCCTTGACATCTCTGCTTACTCAATGAGGAGAAGCATAATTTAACAGTATTTTCTTCCCCTCTCATATAGTATAGCCTACTCACCTACTGATAACCCTTCCAGTTTATCATAACTGCAGTTATGAAACAATGCAGTTTCAAAATCAGACCAGTGTTTACCTACTTGTTTACCTACTCTGATAGGTCTAAATAATTCTAGCTAAAATAAAATCTGATCTCAAAAAAAAAAAAAAAAAAAAAAAAAAAAAAAAATAATAAAAAAAAATAAAAAAAAACCAAAACCAAACCACCCAGGCTGAGGTTCATCTCAACCTCAAAACTTCACAAGATGTGAAGCATTTAAAAAGTGGGGTTTTCAAAAGCTATTCATGAAAAACACGGACATGAGGGTACACAGGAACACTGATCTACAGATCATTGAGCATGACAGATTAGCTCCTATGGACCACGATGCTCCTGCACTGAAGTGCTCCCACCACCAGAGCCACCCTGACTAAGATGAACACCATGGCCATCAACTGAAGAAATTCTGATTCCACAGTTTAAAAAAATAAAAAAAGATAAATGGGTAAGGAGAACTTAGGACAGCTTTGCCAGAGGCTTCCTCTATTCACCTAGTGCAATGCCACTTTAACACATCTGCCTGAAGTCACAGCACAGGAAACAAACACCCTAAGTCCATAGTCCACACACTGCTGTGAGCTGTTGAAGAACTAATGGTGACGCAGAACTACTGAAGAACCAATGGTGACAAAGATTATTAAATGAAACAATATTACATCATGCAGGGCAGGGGGGAAGTCTAGGGACTAACCCTCAGCAATACTTGTTCTTCAGATTTTCAACTGAGAAGCAAAATTATTACTATTATTCCACAACTCTGTGAGAGCAAAGCAATGAGAACAGAAGTCCTGTGGATTGGATTTAACCAAGGCATGAATGGCAGAATGGAAGAAGCAGGCCACAGATTGATTTATGCTCATGCTTTATTAAACCACAGTACACAAAACTCAGTCAAAGTCCAAACTTTGGAGAGGGACACACAACAATGACGTTTTCTAGCACATCTTAGAAAACTGCATCATATTTCCTATCCTCCTTCTAAAAACAACTGCACACAAAGCTGCAAATGCGACTGCAATCCAACTGGTATTTTGACTGATGACAAAAGTCAGAGGTACTTCCACACATTGTCATTCCAACCTGGTGCAGACCCAAATTAAGTACTGACCTTTACAGTCAACCATAATATTGGCATAACTTGCTCATGAACAGCAGCTGAAAAATAATTATTTCCTCATACTTGTCTAGATTACAAAAGCACTACGTGCATGGAGCGCAGCAATACTTTTAATTAATACTTGTTAAATTCATGCTGAGAACTTCAGCAGCCTCTTAGAGACAGGAAATTCTCAAAATCTCTCCCCCTAATCCAGTAATATTACTCTTAATCTGGGCAGCAGCAAGGATGTCAGTGTATAGTACACTCGATAACAAAGCATATTTTATGGATGAGGTACTAAGAAGAAACGCTTCACAGCTACTACAAACTACTGTGACATATAAATAACAACTTACTGCCTATAACTTACATTATCGACCTCAGAGTCCTGAAAGCAGGACCTGCAGGAACTGCATGAAAGCCACACACCATACATAACTCCTGCAAAGCAGGAGCTTAGCTCGGTCGTTTTGCTGTTCACAGAACCAACCAGGCTAGGAAAGACGTCTGAGATGGAGCCCAGCCTGTGATAAACAGCACCTTGTCAACTAGACCACGTCCAGCCCTTAAACACCTCGAAGGACGGTGATTCCACTACTTCCCTGAGCACTCCATTCCAGTATCACCCTTTCTGTGCAGAAGTTATCTCCGATGCTCAGACTGAATCTCCCCTGGTGCGGCTGGAGACTGCGTCCTGCTCCTGTCACCGGTTGCGTGGGACAAGACACGAACCCCCAGGGCTACCCCCTCTTTTCAGGTAGTTGGAGAGAGTGACAAGATCTCCCCTGAGCCTCCTTTTCCCCAGGATAAAACCAACCGAGCTCCCTCAACTACTCCACACAGGACTTGTGGTCCAAACCCTGCACCGTCTCCGTTCCTCTTCTCCCGACACGCTCCAGCCCTCGATGTCCTCCTTGAACGGAAGTGCCCAGACGTGCACACAGTTCTTGAGGTTCGCTTCTGTGCTTTCCCGGCTCCCCTGTTTCTCTTCGAGGACGCCGTAATCCGTTCTGCCAGTCCGACCGCCTCGCAGGCCGAGACCCGGCGCGGAGCACGGCCCATATCGGGGCCACGACCGCCCCAGCGGGAAAGGCCGCGGCCCGGCGCACCCCGACCTCACGGCACCACCAGCCCCAAGCGTAAGGCTCCGCAGGGAGCCGCCTCACCTCGGCCAAGCCCTGCGGCTCCCGGCCGCCGCCGATCAGCCAGCGCAGCATGGGGAGCGGGACCGGGATGGGGAGCGGGAGCGGGAGCGGGAGCGGGATCGGGAGCGGGATCGGGACCGGGAGCGGGATCGGGATCGGGATCGGGATCGGGAGCGGGAGCAGGACCGGGAGCGGGAGCGGGCCCGGGAGCGGGATGGGGAGCGGGACCGGGAGCGGGAGCGGGATCGGGAGCGGGAGAGGGACAGGGAGCGGGATCGGGATCGGGAGCGGGACCGGGAGAGGGAGCAGGCCCGGGAGCGGGCCCGGGCGCGTCCGGCCCCGCTGCGGCAGCGCCCACCGACAGGCTGCTCAATCGAGCTCCGCGCCGACACCCGCCCGCCGGCGGGCGGGGCCGGGCGCGGCCGGAGCAGTCGATGGCCGAGCGGGTGCGCCGTGAGGGTGGGCGCGGGTGTTCCGGCGGGACGTGAAATATTTACTGGCCTTTACCTCGCTCTCTTACAGACTTATGCTATTGCCTTTTAACATATTGCCACCATGTTACAACTATGTTATTGCCATTTTATTGTGACGGTCTTCAACTTTTTCTTGAAGTGGAATGAGCACCAAAATATTTTCTAAGCAACAGATTTCCCTTGGCTATGGATGTTTCCATCCTCCCTCCCTGAGGTCTTTGATGCTTCTGTCAGGATGAAGTGACAAGTACGAGTCACTGTCCTGCTCCCCTGCTGCCCTTCAGAGAATCACAGAAGCCCAGGACGGGTCGGGCTGGAAGGGACCACAGTGTGTCCTCGGTCCCATCCCTGCTCCAGAGGGTCATCCTACACCACACGGCACAGGATCGTGTCCAGGCACCTCTTGAGTATCCCCAGTGAGGGAGACTCCACTCCCTCTCTGGGCAATCTGTTCCAGTGCTCAGTCACTGCAGAGTAAAGAATCTCCTCCTCATGCCCAGGTGGAACTTCCTGGGCATCCACGTCTGCCCATTGCCTCTTGTTCTATTGCTTAGCACCACCAGAAAGAGCCTGGATCCATCTCCTTCACACTCTTTAGACAATTATAGACATTGATGAGATGATGCATTAATCTTGGAAGCCTTTTGAGTTTTAGATGAATGTGTGGCGAGATCACAAAACCCCTCCCAAAAGGCCACACGAACGCTGTTCTTGAGCAGACACAAGAAACCATGGAGGTGTACAGGTGTGTCCAACAGGCACTGCCCTGAGCAGCTGAATATACACAGGTTGCTTGCCCTGATGGCTTTTTGCTGACATTTTTTCAGATAACTCCAAACAATGCCTGAGATTTCCCATAGGGAAGGAGAGTATGGTGCTTTTCTAAATCACAGGATCATTGAATGGTTTGGGTTGGAAGGGACCTTAGGGTTCATCTAGTTCCAGCTTCTCTGCCGTGGGCAGGACCGTCTTCCACTAGACCGTGTTTCTCAAATCCTCATCCAGCCTGGCCTTGAACACTCCCAGGGGTGAGGCATCCACACCTTCTCTGGGCAACCTGTGTCAGTGCCTCACCATCCTCACAGTAAAGAATTCCTTCCTAATACCCAATCTAAATCTACCCTCTTTCAGTTCAAAGGCATTGCCCTCTGGTCCTGTCACTTTGTGCCCTTGTAAAAAGATCCTCTCCATGTTTCTTGTAGGCTCTCTTTAGGAGCTAGAAGGCCACAAGAGGGTTGACTCAGAGCTTTCTCTTCTCCAGCCTCAACAATCTCAATATTTTCAGTCCTTCTTCACAGAGAGGTGTTCCACCCCTTCTGAACATCTGCTACTGACCAGTCTGTCTGTGTAAACCATGGGATGCTAGGATGAAATGGTACTGTAGTAACCTAAATTCAACAAATATTTGTGGTGTGTAACCTGAGTTTTGCCATTTGTTAACTGCTGTGAACTCCTTGCAGCTTTATAACCAACTGAAGTTGATAACAGTCATAAACCAGTCTTAGAGCAATTGTTTAGCAAACAAACTTTAGCAGGCTTTTTCTTTTTCATTTCAGTTCAATCATGCTGACTTCCATCTTAGAGATGCAGCTCATGCAGACTAAGGGCACAGCCAGTGGAATTATTTGGTGCATGTAGCTACACCTGCCAGGGTTTCCATGGTAATCAGCAGTTTTGTCATCAGCAATCTGGTCCCTGGCAGTGTCCCTAAATAATCTGGTATATTCTCCAAACTGGCAAGTGTTGAATCATTTTGTTACATTTTATTTATTGGAAGGAAGGACTGCACAGCATAACATTACCTACAGTTGTATGACCATGTGAGATGAACTGACCACAACCTCCTTCCACCATCCCCCTGCGCACCTGCAGGAGGAAGACAATTTGTGAGTAAAGTTGAGCCCAGAAAGAAGAAAGATATGGAGAGAAGGTGTTTTAAAATATTTTCCCTTATTTCTCATTATCTTACTTACTGTGATTTAATTGACAAGAAATTAAATTTTTCCCAAGTCAAGTCTCTTTCCTTTTGATGGTATATGGTGGCTGATGTCTCCGTGTCCTTATCCTGATCCATGAGACTTTTGTCATACTTTCTCTACCCTGTCCAGCTGAGAAGGAGAGTGATAAAGCATCTTGATGGGCACCTGGCATCCAGCCAGGGTCAACCCACTGCAGATGGACTTCAGGAGAGTGCTTTTTGTCTCTTTTATTAGAACTGAGTTCAGAATTCTGCTTCTGAGCATCTTTTACTTTAAACTAAAAATGCTGTCTGCTTCCAGAATTTTTCTCCATTTTCCATTTTTCTCCTTTTGTATGTTTTATAAATTTCTGTACACTTCTTTTATGAATCCTTATTGCAATCTTAAAAAGCCAGTTTTATTGTCACTATTTCAAGCATCTAATGTATTGTACACTTCCAGGAAGCAGAAGCAACTTCTGTTTCCCGGTGTGGTTGGTACAGGTGCTGTGTTTATTGTGGTGCATATATAAAGAGTGCAATTGTTCACAGCATTGCATTTGCTAGGCCAAGATGCAGTGTTTTCTGAAATTTATGGCTTGTTGCTGTCAACCATTGGCAAACGATTGTGTTCAGGCTCTTAAACTATGCAAAAATGATGGCGTGTTGGAGGATAACATGCACTGCAGGAAATGTGCAGCACATGTGATTATAAGAGCACACTTTCCACCAGTGTGACATTTCTTATCTCCAGGCCTTAGTATCTGAATAGAAGAATGCTTTTTCTTCCCACCTTCTAGCACAATGGCTTCCCTTTTTACTTTTCCCAGTAAGATCCTGGCCTCTGCAGTAGTGTCTAGGCATAGAAACTGTCACTAGGTTATCTCTTGCTCTATTAACTAACATTTCCAGTATGTTCACATTATTTGTGTATGTCTTATAAACTGCTGAAGCCTATCACAGTTCCCTCAAGTTACACAGTTCAAATTTTTTGGTAGATTTTATTCATTGAATTAACTTCCTAGGAACAGGTGAACAATTTACAATCAGTCGTACTGTAAGAATGACTTGGGGAGATTTGTACAACGGAAATACTAGAAAATATTATTTTAAAGATGAGTTCTTTAAATCAGACCGCATTGTTTGTGATTGTGATTCAGTTTCAAAATTCGTGCCTAATCCATACAGTATTTTCCTTTATCTAATAAATAGATCAGTTGAAAAGCTTCCACCATCCCCCTGCGCACCTGCAGGAGGAAGACAATTTGTGAGTAAAGTTGAGCCCAGAAAGAAGAAAGATATGGAGAGAAGGTGTTTTAAAATATTTTTCCCTTATTTCTCATTATCTTACTTACTGTGATTTAATTGACAAGAAATTAAATTTTTCCCAAGTCAAGTCTCTTTCCTTTTGATGGTATATGGTGGCTGATGTCTCCGTGTCCTTATCCTGATCCATGAGACTTTTGTCATACTTTCTCTACCCTGTCCAGCTGAGAAGGAGAGTGATAAAGCATCTTGATGGGCACCTGGCATCCAGCCAGGGTCAACCCACTGCAGATGGACTTCAGGAGAGTGCTTTTTGTCTCTTTTATTAGAACTGAGTTCAGAATTCTGCTTCTGAGCATCTTTTACTTTAAACTAAAAATGCTGTCTGCTTCCAGAATTTTTCTCCATTTTCCATTTTTCTGCCTTTGTATGTTTTATAAATTTCTGTACACTTCTTTTATGAATCCTTATTGCAATCTTAAAAAGCCAGTTTTATTGTCACCATTTCAAGCATCTAATGTATTGTACACTTCCAGGAAGCAGAAGCAACTTCTCTGTTTCCTGGTGTGGTTGGTACAGGTGCTATGTTTATTGTGGTGCATATATAAAGAGTGCAATTGTTCACAGCATTGCATTTGCTAGGCCAAGATGCAGTGTTTTCTGAAATTTATGGCTTGTTGCTGTCAACCATTGGCAAACGATTGTGTTCAGGCTCTTAAACTATGCAAAAATGATGGCGTGTTGGAGGATAACATGCACTGCAGGAAATGTGCAGCACATGTGATTATAAGAGCACACTTTCCACCAGTGTGACATTTCTTATCTCCAGACCTTAGTATCTGAATAGAAGAATGCTTTTTCTTCCCACCTTCTAGCACAATGGCTTCCCTTTTTACTTTTCCCAGTAAGATCCTGGCCTCTGCAGTAGTGTCTAGGCATAGAAACTGTCACTAGGTTATCTCTTGCTCTATTAACTAACATTTCCAGTATGTTCACATTATTTGTGTATGTCTTATAAACTGCTGAAGCCTATCACAGTTCCCTCAAGTTACACAGTTCAAATTTTTTGGTAGATTTTATTAATTGAATTAACTTCCTAGGAACAGGTGAACAATTTACAATCAGTCGTACTGTAAGAATGACTTGGGGAGATTTGTACAACGGAAATACTAGAAAATATTATTTTAAAGATGAGTTCTTTAAATCAGACCGCATTGTTTGTGATTGTGATTCAGTTTCAAAATTCGTGCCTAATCCATACAGTATTTTCCTTTATCTAATAAATAGATCAGTTGAAAAGTGCATGCAAGGATTTCACACCGTGCCAAGACAAAATACAGTCAAAGAACTTTACATATTAAAGAAACAGAGTCAGAAGCAGCCAACGGATGGTATTTCAATGGACAGCATATACTGCAGTCCTCCACAACCCGTATATATATCTTAAAAATCCATGCTGCTGTTCTTTGTATTCAATGGTGGTTAAATCCACCCCCTCAGGAAACAGCTAACTTTGCATTCCCAGGTCAGGGTGAGTAACACAGAAGTGTCAGACATCTGTTATTCCTACAGAGAAATTATCCATTTCAATTCTGCACAACCTGTTAGAAGCGCAGCATGGCCCTGGATGAGGGGGATAACACGGATAAGTGTCACTTGCTTTTCCCTGGTGCTTAAGGCAATGCTGTCTAACCAGTTCACTTTGTGACTGAAGGTGATTAAAAGTGCTGAGGAAAAATGGACCCCGTGGCTCCTGCCAGCTCAAGGACACTGTTTTAGATATGCAGTGTGCTGCCAGAGCACCCTCATGGCACTCCTTGCAGGATTCAGTTCATTTTGTCACATGACCACCTATCTCCCAGCTAATCACCAGCATTCAGAGGTTTAGCAGAAGGGTAGGAGATCAACCAGCAGTACTACCTGAACACATTGAGTTCCTCCTCTTGGCCTGAATCCTGGTTTCACTAGACCTGGCCTAGGGATATTAGCTTGATTTAGGTCAACCTGAATCTAAACTCCAGGAACTTATGTGGGAATGGAAGTTCAACCACGGGTGGTAATTAACTTGACTCCATTTATCCTAAGGGGATCTCTGCAGCTCCAGTAATGGTGTTGTGTCCAAGAGAAATGTTGAACCTTGATGAAAGGTTCAAGTGTTTCCATCATGAAATTCTGAAGTTGCTCACAGCCAAATAAATGTATGGGTTCAGATTCACAGATGAAAATAAATAAATAGTTTTGTATTTTTCTAGATTTTTGTATCTGCAAGAAAAGGCTTTTTTGCCCATTCTAGTCAATGGCTTCAGCTACCTTTGAAGCCACAGTGGAAATTCACATGTTGCCCAGTTATATGGGGTCACCTTTGTATGCTTTTTTCTCTGTTGATCAAATTACCTACGATGTGGGCAAACACAAAGTAACTCTGCCCCTAAAGATAGGCATCCTTCATGGTCCCCAGGGACACCCACATTCCCAGATCCTTGATCCCCAGAGCAGCTCACTAGATGGAAGGAGCGATCAACAGGTACCTGAGTGCTTCAGGGTCTTAGGACTGTGATGCTGCTCATCATACAAGCTGAGCTGTGCAGTGCTCCTATCCACCCCTTCGTGGAGAATTTCAGCAGACTGGAGAGAAGTGAAGAAGGGTATCACACTGCTCCTGGCCAAGGGAAAACTTAATGATTACTTGATTAAATTCTCAGGAAAATCTCCTTTATCCCCTTGGCCTTAGATTTAGCATCCAACGGTGCAAAATATGTATTAATTTCTCCTGTCTGGTCAGATTCAGAAAAGGTCACCAAAAGTTCAGATTTATACTAGTAGTGTGGGGATGTATGTACCCCAGCTACATACTAACAGCCTTCATTTTTATTAAGTTGTAATTTCTGACGAAGATTCTTATCAGCTCCCACTTTTGTCATTCTGGCCCAATAGCTGAAATTAAAGTCTAGGAAAGTCTTATTTTAAACACTATTTTAACAGATTAAAGTTATTGTCTGTGTATTTCCATTTCTAGTACTTTGATGTGGAAGTTATCTGTGCTTGAACAATCCCTTTTCTGCCTCCACAAATTGTGGTCTTCTCCATCTGATGCAATCTAGTCTTTTCTATGTGTTGTCAATAAATAAATTTATTTTTGTGTTTCTTGTGTTTGGTTTACATTTATCTGTGAAAAATAGATTACCTCATACAGTGCATAATGCTGTGTTTCTCTTCACAAAGCAAATTGGTTTGCCTCTTCAGTGCCTATTTCTTGTATTATGCTCTTGCTGAAGGTCTAAGGAAGCAAGTGCCATAAAATGGAATAACACCTGCATGAATTCCTCAAAGTCTGACTGTACTTTGTGAAGAAAATGGAGTGAACAATTTTTTTTAATCTCACAGTACAAATTGCATGCTGCTCTGATCTAAAGTGGAGTGTGATGGCAATATGAGCCCCCAGGTGGCATTCTAACCTTGTTTTTCTAAATCGTTTGTTTTCATAAGGAGTGGATCTGATTCTTTTGTTTAAAAAGACATTTTCTTCACTCTCATGGTAGATTTGAAGAAAGAAATTAAAGCCATAAGCTGATCCTTTTTTTGTTGTTTTTTTTGAGGTTTCCAATTTGTACAAGTTTTGTAGATTCAAATGCAGTATCCTCAAACCCAGCTTGAAATCTGATAGACATTTGATGGAATGATGTAAATTACACTATATTCCAGATACTAAGGTCCGTAACATGATGATGTCCTGCAACAGCTATTCAATAAAAGATACCATTTGAATTTTGAAAATCACAATTGCATTAAAACGCTTTGCAACAAATTTATGAGAAAATCGTAAACCCAATTGTGACTAATACTTTACAACACATGGATATTAACTGATGCTGGGTTACAGTGAAATCCAGGCAGAATTCAATACTATGACTACATGAAACCAGTGTGATTCAGGTTGGATTTCTATTTCCTTCCAGGAGTACCAGGTAGGCCTTTGCAAAGAGCACAATTTGTACCTCCTAGCTTAGGCACCCTGTTTATGTACTGAGGGTGCTGATGGTTCATCTTCAGGTCCCTCATTCACCAGAGGAAGCATGGCTCCCACAGAGATTTATTTAGACTACCTCACATAGCTCCTCAGATGAGTTTCTCCCTGCTGAAGCATTTCTTTCCCCACCAGGTTCTCAGTTCAAAGCTGAGGTCTAGTGTCACTTTCACAGTATTTATTCCCTTTCAACTGTCTCATACCCAGATCTTACTTTGCTAGTGAACACTTATGTGCTTTCTTCCATACTGTCTGGTACAGTCTGAGGAGTGCCTACAAAAAAACTTCACAATCACCCCTAAAATCCTTTCTTCCACCTTTTCTCTGCAGCAAAACCCACAACTTCCTTAGAAACCACTGGGCTGATGTGCTGGAAGTTGCCCTTACAGCTCTGACCAAAACTGTCACCTAGTCATGTGCACCATGGGCTACCCCACCTGTAACTCTTTGCAACCTCTGCTTATATTTGGATTACAGCCACTTCTAAAGGCAGACCGGTTTAGCTTGTATTTGTGCAACACTCAGACAAAAGGAATCTTTGTCCCTCTTTAGGATTCCAGTGGGACACAGAGCACAAATACACAGTAATCATATTTAATAAAGTAAATGGAGCTAATGTAAATTAGTGCTTAAAATATATGGGTATGTATTTTGTCATAAATAAAAATCGACCTACACGCTGCCCTGGATATCTTTCAGAGTGGGAGGAGTCACTAAGTCAGAGTATCATCAATCACAGTTCCTAAAGCAGCAAAACCCAAATTGCTGCCGCACTGTAAGACTCCAAGTAGCCAGAAGGCACAGAAGGAATGTTTGAAATTCAAACTCTATCCATCTATTATATTTCAACCCTAAAGGTCTCAACAATCCTTCTGAAAAGTCATTCCTGAATATTTTTCAATATAAGGACCAAGACTTAATTTATAGTAGACTTTTGCAGGTGGTATCTCTGGGCTTTGGACTGGACAAATGTAAAACTTCTAGAGTTTAAATGGATTTTGAAACAAAGCCATGTATGTTTGTTCACAAAGGCTTATGAGTTACCCTTTGGGCTGTCTTGCACTGTGCACATTATACATTTCTGTTTAGTTATTTTCACATTTGTCAAACACATTTTTTTATCCTAAGTTTTCTAGTGACCTTTAGCTATGGCTATGTTTAAGTGCTATGGATAAACATAAAATTTTAACCCCCTGTCCCCTTTACAGTAAGTCTGAAATTTATCACAGGTTGTTCTCTTCTTCCCTAATTCATAAATGCTTGAGACAATCCTTTGCCCTTACAATACAAAAAAAAAAAAAATTCCTCTTGAGAGGTAGAGTATAGCCTGACAGCTGATCACAGTAAAGTTTCCTACATGTAGCAAAGAGATGCAAAATGGAAGAAGTCTCACTGTCGGCTGTAGTGAATACTGGCAGCTACAGCAAAATGTCTTCAATACCTACAGCACATTAAGTAATCACAATGAGAGGATGGGTAACTTCTTACCTTGCCAAAGAAGAAGTTGTTGAATGTCCTCTACTGTTAATTTTTTTATTCCCTTGGGGTGACACTTAGTTCATGGCCATATGAGTACACTGGCAGTGTGATACAAATGTACAGCTAATCTCTGCAGCTACAATGGTGAGATACTGCTAGTACAGATTTATAAAAACCAGTATACAGGATGCTAGAAAAGACCTGATGCACCATGTCAGCTGAAGTCTGGTTCTCCACTCAGAGAACACTAATTCACACCCAGCACGGAGCAGTGACCTTAACCCCAAGGCTGATCATATCATATGACATCAGAAATTCAGCTCAACTAAACATAAGTAAAAAGGGGACGACAGCACTGCCTTGTGTATCATGGAGACAGTGGAGGAGGCTGGGAATTGGGAAGGCTTTTTAATCCAAAGAAAGGTTTTGGTCAGAGAAGCTCTTATGGGGCTGCAAAACAGCACACAGGCAGCCTCAGAAAGGGCCTATATGCACAGAAGTGGTGGTTATCCTGGAAAATCCCTTCCTGTGCTCCCATTGTCATGCACCAGGCTGGCAGAAGTCCATTAAATACCTAGCAGGGACATATAATTAGATGGGTATCAAAGATACATATACCTGCTCTGATCTCTGAACTGAGTGTGGTGATAATAGGGAAATTTCAGCATTTATTGAACAAGATCTAATCTAGCAAAATATTTCCATCATGTTTGCTATGTACAGTGTCTGAATTGTCACCAAAAATTCTCACCAAAATATTAAAAGGCAAGTCAGTCTGTGTGTAGGAGTGTTGCCTGAACACTGTGGGCCACATAACTGGGTATCTGGATTTCATGCCCTTTCTGTTATTCAAGAGAAATCTTCCTGCTCAGACTAACAGAATAAAGCCACATCCTTGTGCATATTATGTTAATAATTTTTTCCAAGTAATTTACTGGGAATTAGGCAACTAAATATCTGAAGGAGTAAAGGCTCAGTCATGAAAAACAAAATATGGTCTGACTGCAAATTCCAGCCTGCAGTTAAGAAATACATTGCAGTACAGGTTACATGAGTACCAGATCTTGAAGATTTTTTCTTTCACATTTCAGTCTGCAGAGTTTGTAATAAAATCTCATTCAAGTTTACATATTAAGTTAAAACAAAAATTGTAATTGATGAGCCATAATGATTTAGAAGATTAGCTAGGGAAAAGTTCCTTTCTATGCATACCATGCTTTAAAAATATTACTATGTTAATTCATACTGTGTCAATGAGTATAATGATTCTTCAATTCTGACTCCCTTCTCTGTATGAAACAAGTGAAATGCTTCAAGAAGGCAGTGGTATTATAGGCCATATTTTTTGCTGCCTTTTCATACATTCTCCCTTGAAGTAATGTGTAAGGTTCAGTCAGGAGAGGTCCTCATTTGTTTTGGCTTTGATCTCTTAAATCCTTGCACAATGTACAGTTGGAAGCTTAGAAATTCTGTTCTCAAGGCTAATTTTGTGACAGAAGAGTCTGGATGATATAGCATTGAGTGTGTGACTGTCAGCTAACCAGCTGTGTCATTTGTCCTGTTGCTGTGTGACTTTCCTTGCCTCCTTCCTGATGAAACTTGCTGTTGTTGTTTTCCAGAGCAAGTGCAAGCAAATGCTGCACCTGGACTACAAAGAAATATAGGTGAGTGTGTAAATGATTCACAGGAGCCTGTTCTCCTATACATTTCATTACAAAAAAGGGGCACAAAAGTTGTTAAAATGAGTGACCAATGATAGTGGGAACCTTGGTCAACAGAACAAGTATAAAAGCAACATGGATTTCAGGAGAATTGGATTCTCTGACTTAACAGAAACCCTCAAAATTATACTACACCTCGTGACTCCTCCTCCTCTTAGGACAGACTGTGTTGATACCAACATTTGGCAAGGTTATCTCTTCTTTTTCAATACTGCTTTCTTGAATAGTACATTGTCTCTGCTGTGTCCTGGCTTGAGGGGCATTTTAACTTTCAGACCTTTCTAAACATTTTCTCTTCTTTTCTCCCAGCCATTCTTCCAAACAAGTCTGTCACTTCAGAAATAATTAAGCCAGAAAGAGCTACTTACTGCGTTTGGTAAGTCATATCTTCTGTAACACAAACCAGAACACTTCACCCAGCCATTTCTATAGCAAGCTTCTAAGCAAGCTTTCTGTAGCAAGGATACACAAGCTGCAGCATATCCTCATAAAGGCAGGTGTTGTCCATGCAGGGATTTCACATGCCAACCGAATCTGGCACACATATTGTCCAGCCACTTCAGGGCTTGATTCACCTCACTGTTTAAAAATCTTTAAAAACATCTTGAATTTTTTTCTGACTCTGACATCCAGTGAAAAGGATCGTGGTATGTATTTTTATGCCAGATTTCTATAGCTAATCTGTTCATTCCCAGCAAAGTGAGAAACCAAGTATTCCTATGTACCTTTCTGTGCTTCTGAATTGTTCTTTTTCCTTCTTTCCCAGATATAATCTTGCTCTCCACCTCAGTATCTGGGCTTTACTCCCTGACCTCCTTATTATACTAATGTGAGGTTGCACAGGTTGAAACCCATTCATACCTCATCTTTGGTCTTCAAGCTTGTGAGACTACAAAATCTGTGGCATAGTCTCACCTTCTCTCACTACTCATCTTCAATTAAATAAAGAATCAGAGGATTCTACCAGAGACCATGTATAATTTTGTGAGAGGATTGTACTTGAGGGAACCTACATAAGTAAAAACTGAAATTTCTGATATGACTGAAATGTAAACTTTGAGGACAGATGATTTTAGCAATTTGTCATTCAGAAGTTGAAGAGAGTGTAGATTCTGCTGATGGCTGCAGCCTCCTTGTCTTCTCATTTGTGTTTCTTGTTCACAGAAATCAGTCAGGACATAGTAATGAAGAAAGGCCTAGACTCAGAGATAAAAACCACTTTGCAACAACTAAACATTAGTGTGTTATTAATATTCTTCCCAAACTAAAGATAAAACACAACACGGTACCAAGCAAACCAACTCTGTTCCAACATATCTGGGTGGAAGTTCACAGCTTACAGCTCAGGGCTCAAGTAAATCCAGCTGCTCATGCAGAGCAAGTAGAGCCAAGGAAAGCAGCAGATTAAATCACACAGTATTGTAATTCTGAGTGACCCATTCTGTTTAAAACTCCTTTATTTAACCTTAAAAAAAAAAAGGTATCTCAACAGAAAAGGTATTTTTTGTTTATAGCCAAAGAACAGTCAGGATCCCCTGCGTGCACTTCCTAGATATCCATCTGGATTTCCATGCATATCCACCTGTGTATGCATCTGGATATCCATCTTAGCATTATCTGAAGGTGATGATATGGCTTGTGTTTCTTTGGTTGGTTGGTTGGTTGGTTGGTTTTGGGTTTTGTGTTTGATTGGGGTTTTGTTGTTGTTGTTTTTTTTATCATTTTTGTGGGCCTCAAACTTCACTCAGAGTCTTCATAGAGTCAAGGAAAATTGTGTATACACCCTTGGAGACAGAGCTCTGCTTTCTTATGCAAGGTACTAGAGCTTCTAAGGGTCAGAGTTTGTAGAAAAGACTGATTCCTAGCCGTGGGCCTTGTCAAGACCAACTCTGCCTTCAGAGCACACCCGTGAGTTGCTGCAGTTGATACCAGCACTGCCGCCACCCACACTCCAATCTCCACATCAGCCTGTGAGTGAGATGTGGCCTCGGGGTATAGTGGATACCTTTTTGCTTTCTCAGGTCTGGATTAGAGGCAATTTTTATGATTAAAACAGGTGTGAAACAAAACTAAGTTACTGAGTCTGTGATTTAGCCCCACGTTGTGTCACACTCCCTGATAGCAGCTGAGGCTCCTGCTGCTTTCTCCCCTTAGCTGCTGGCAAGGGGAAGTGTTTTCTCTGAACTCAGGCAGCCAAGAGATACCAACAACTGAGTGAAGACAAAATGAAAAATACGTAATGCTTGTAGGCAGACATTCCCATCTTTGCCAGGACCTCAATTCCTCTTGTCATCTCCCATGTTAGACAAAGAGCCTGTCAAAGCCAAACAGATTGGTAGATTACAAAAGCCCCTCTGACCCACTCTCTTCTCCCAAGAGGATTCACTTCCTTTCAGCTTTCACATCATTAGCACTCTCGTGGCAGGCAAGGGGTCATTTCTAATTTGTGAATGCCCTTGGACCACAAGCTGGGATTTTTAATTTGTTTACCTTGCATATTAAACAGTACTTTCAAAGGTACTGTCAATAAATCCTCTATGAATCAGAATCTTCACTCCAGACCTTGTTGCTACTTTCACTTTTTTGATTTGACTAGATGAGATTAAAAACATTCTGTAAGGGGAATCTCAGTCACCAAACACTGTGCCGTCACCAAAATCCCCAGAGTGCTGACGGCAAAACTCTAGGGCTTTGTGACATGAGGGAAGAGCATGACTTTGCAAAGGAGAAGTCAAACCAAGCTGTTACATCAGATCCTCAACTGGGGACTCAATTCCTGTGGTTGTGGCAGTGAAAAATGCCTCCTGGGATAAACTCACACAGAGCCACTGCCCATCAAGAGGGGTGAAGGGCGCTGTACCACCTTACCCAGGGTACCTTTGGGAGTACCTAGACCTGTGTTATTAATCCCCCAAGCACCATGCACAAGGAACCAACAGGGAAATCTCAATTACTTCATCAGTTTAGCCTTCCTGCAGAGACCCATGCCATGAAGACAAGTATAGTACTCAACAACAGCTGATACATTCTTACACCTTCGTGAAATCTTGCTTGTAACCTTACCCCTCCTATCTCTTCTCCAGGGTAAAGGAGGGAATTTTATTTATTTTTCCTGTTTTCAAGTCACAAAACAGATCTATTAAGTGTATAAGGCAAAAAAGGAAATGCTTTTATACGTTTGAATGTAAATGCATGACAGTCCATCAGTAATGGACTTTAAACACTTAATGGACAGTAAACACTTTCCCCCACACTTTGGCTGATAGGTGGTGTTCCAGGGCTATTGAACTCTGGCACTGATCACATACAGACCCGTGAGGAACTCAGCAGTTTCAGTTCACAAGGTAGCTCCCTGCTACTAACCTTGCTCCCACTTTTAGCTGCTGGGTAGTTTGCTCACACATATAGACCAGGTCTGAGTTTCAGCATATCTAAAATGCTGGAGTAAAACTTAGTTCAACTTCTCATGGAAACTGTAGCAAAGCCATCACATTTAATAATATGTAATCAAATGGTCATTTGAAAGAGGCACAGACAAAACTGTCCCATATTTGGTCCTTTTTATTCTAAAATTAATTTTGGCCTATTTCCCAAAGGTGTGTAAATTAGAGGCCAAATATGTAAGAACCCAAGAGATCTCCACTGAGCCCTGATAAGTTTAGTCATAGGTTAGTTTCCTGGTCCTTCTACTCTGGTACATTTCAGTAAATTTCACTGGATGCTTCACAGGAAGCTGCAACAGAAAAAATAAATAAAAGAAGAATATAAAAGAAAAACAAACCACCCCTCAAGCAGCCATGATTTGACCTTCTCCAGAGTAAGGGGTAAAGTTTCTTTCAAATAATTCTCTTTAGAACTTACTTTACATCCTGAAACATCAAGGATATTCTGTAACACAGCATGGGAAAGGAAAGGAGTGTTTTAAAGTTAAACACACACTTGAGAACACACTATCTCAAGGCAAGGCACACCATCTCAAAAGATAGTTTACATTTTCCACATCACCTGGACTTCCCCTCCTCTTCATCATGAGCAACTTCTGCAGTTGTCACAGCTTAAACCACCCCTCAAGCAGCTATGATTTGACCTTCTCCAGAGTAAGGGGTAAACTTTCTTTTAAATAATTCTGTTTAGAACTTACTTTACATCCTGAAACATCAAGGATATTCTGTAACACAGCATGGGAAAAGAAAGGAGTGTTTTAAAGCTAAACACACACTTGAGAAAACACTATCTCAAAAGATAGTTTACATTTTCCACATCACCTGGACTTCCCCTCCTCTTCATCATGAGCAACTTCTGCAGTTGTCACAGCTTCCTCTTCTACCCACCCTTGCCTGTGGGGAAAGGAGTGTTTTAAAGTTAAACACACACTTGAGAACACACTATCTCAAGGCAAGGCACACCATCTCAAAAGATAGTTTACATTTTCCACATCACCTGGACTTCCCCTCCTCTTCATCATGAGCAACTTCTGCAGTTGTCACAGCTTCCTCTTCTACCCACCCTTGCCTGTGGTACCTGGGCAAGGTAAGGCTCCAGGTACGGCTGCTCCATGATGGATAGGAGTCAGTTACATCATGCAATCCATCCAGAGGGTAGTAGGAGTGTGAGCAAAAACACAAAGTAAAAAAGAGGCAAGAGAGGCAGTGGGTAACCTTGGGCTGAGACCACAAAGAGCCGCCTCTGTTTGCAGTGTGTCTCAGCTTTTATCTTCCTCGCTGGATCTTCTCTCCAACACTTCTCACCAGTGATTTCTTTCCTGTGTTCAGTGCCGTGATTCTAGGCTCAGGGGTTATGTCCGGCTTATGCTGTTTTTGCACATGCTTTTCCACTGCTCCATGGAAAGTCAACAAGTACCAATGACCCTCCATGTCTAACACAGTGGCACAAGAAATGCCCTAGGGCCTCTGTGAGCTGGGGTGTGGAGCCACACTGGTGATGGGAGCAGCATCACAAGGGCCCTCCCGGCATAGGACCCTCCTGCAAAGTGGGGCACTGGAGTGGAGGGACTGTGGCCACACCAACAGGGACAGCCAGTTTCATAGACTGAGCCCCCTGGAAAGGAGAATGAGAGGCCAGAAGAGCCCCTTATACAATGAATTATCTAAATCAGGCAGTAAGATGTAACACTGATTGAAAAGCTTGTTCAAATTGCTTTCACTGTGATTCATAAACTCTTCATGTAAATTCATATGTTAGGATGAGCACAAAAATTAGAAAGCTGGAATAAGATTGCTTTAATTTAAATAAGAGACATGGTTGTGAATATTAGGCCTTTACACTGTTAGCAGTAACCCATCAGATGTTAACAAAATCTGATATGCAACAGTTTTACATATCCCCTTGTGGGAGAAAGATCAACTTGCAAACCGCTTTATAAATCAGCCACACTGTTAGAGTTAGGCTACTGTATCTAAATGGCTTTTAGATATGCTTCCTGTTTTCAGCTACCATATTTACAAATGAAAGCTTTTTCAAACCACGTCTTTTAATATAATTTGCATATTTAGTAATACATTGATTAACATTAAACACGGATTATTGCAATTTATTTCAGAAACAGATGGGATACATTAAGTGAAAAGCCAGAGCATTTAAACAGAGCACACTCCCAGGCTGACTCCTGATGATTGATGAATACAAAAACTTTATTAACTATAAAGAAAAAAGAAACAGAAAAAAAAAGAAAGAAAAAGAAAAAGAAAAAGAAAAAGAAAGAAAAGAGAAAAGACACTTCATACTGAGTCCTTTTTAGCACTTCCCTCATTTAAGAGTATACAAAACTGCCATTAAGGGGATTTTAAATAAAATAATACCACTTAGATATGTCCATGGATATACAGAAAGCTCTGGCATCAGGAAGGCAAAATTCTGACCCTGTGTGTCAGCTGAAAGGAGGAAAAACTTGCCCCAGGAGCCGAGGACTAGTCCCCCACCGCACGCTCGTCCCCGGTGCCAGTAGATGGCAGCCGCCCACAACGCACATTTCCAAGCCATATTTAGGGCTAGGGTTTTGTTGTTCTTGTTTGGTTGGTTTTTTTTTCCTTTCAGCGTTCGCGGAAAACTTCTCCAGCTAGGAAGAAGCTCTGTCGGGTTTCCTTCTCTTCGCAATGGCCTCTTAACACCTGGCTTTCAAACACTGCCTTCAGTTGGCACCTGATAGTAGGAACACCCTGCCATATGTTGTGATGCTCTTGTGTTTGTGTGTGCAAGTATACGGTGTGTTTTTAGCACAAAAGCAAGATGCACATAAATAGTATAAAATTATCTATGAATCAGTCACATGTACAAGGATATGCTTTTTTTTTAATAGCAAAATGAGCATTTACAACAGCAATACAATGTAAACCTGCTATTCATGTTTACAAATATTCTCCTCAAAGAGAAACCTTCATGTCCCAAAAACAAGTTGGCAAGTCTTTCATCCTTATATAGGAATATACATTGCAATAGTCAAGAAAGGAATAGCCAGTGTCATTGAAAGGTAGGTCCATTGGTGCTATTAAAACATGACAGTTCATGAGCCATGGAAGTGTGGTATGGGGGAGATTACTTCTGTATGTGCCCTGCTTCTTATGCTCTTATAAGAAAATGTATCCACTGCTGGGCACTGATTAACCCATAGCCTGACCCAGTGCATTGGTTTGTATCTTATTTAAATTAGCTTTCTGTATAATTAATGATGCAGCCAATTAGTCTGACAGAGCCTGGATACCATAGCTAAAATAAGCTTTGACACTTCAATAGATCTTCTCAAGTAGATTACATAAATGTTATTTCTATGCTACCCATTCAGAGTCCCTCCTTTTGTCTTATATTTCTAACAGGAATGGTCCTTCCCAAAGCAGGAGGTGGAGATCTCCAAAGGGAAGGATTTTACCTTCTCCCCTCAGGTTATTTTATTTCCAATGGGCCTTGTTTTCCTCTCATGCAGCTGCACATGACCTTTGCAATTTAGTATATTGAAGAAAGGGAAGGAGGACATTCTGTCCTCCACAAGTACAAGCGCACAGGCTCAATTGCATAATTTTCTTTCTGGGTGGAGAACATTAGTTACTCTAGATCTGGGAAAATAAGACCCCATGAATCAGAGCACATCATGATCTTGGGGAAGTGAGAATGGCTCCTCTTGAGCAAAGTTTGAGGGAAGAGACCCAGGAAAGGGAAGGCAATTTTATCTAAGGTTCACCTGGGGAGTCTACTCCAAAATTTGTCCAAAGAGAAGGAGCAAAATCACCTGGGACTTATTGTACTGATGCTGGAATTTAACTCCCAAATTCTCAAATTTTTCCGAGTTCTTGGTGAACTCAGGGGAAACTAGCAGAAGGAACCTGTGTGCTCAGTCCTCTGTGAGTCAACCCTGTAGCCCTGCAATCAGGTGTCTGTGAGATGAGAGTACACTCCTAACTCCAAACTTGGGCTGGGCAGGGAGGTCAGCCTCTGGTGGACACAGGGGAAGAAACTATTTCTTTTTTTTTTTTTTTTTCACTGCTGTGCCTCCCTCTCTGTCCTCTTGATTCTAAGGACTCTTGTAGTGGGAAATTATTTTCAACACCTCCACTTTCTGTGAAGGGAAGAAGGAGAGCTGTGTGTGACACAGGCATCTCCTGCACAGAGCCCAGCAGAAGATCAGCCTGTACACACCCACAGTTTTGGTGCTCGTATGTAGCATGGCTGGACACGCAGCGTGGCTGAGAGATGGCACATGGCTTGGCCAGTTTATACCCTACTGTTTGAGCTCCCATCTCCTTTCAACTTTGACAGTAGATCATGTCTTGACTGCCCTATTTAAACCCCTTAATCTACAATCCCTCTAATTTCTGTTCATTTAGATTTGTGCTGCTGTTAGAGTACACAACTCTGGACATTCCTTTTGGTCACAATTTCAGCAAACATTCTGTGCACAGCTCTATCTTCACTTAAATCTCTTTCAGATTAATCCGCTGTTTAAGGTTACTTGAGTAAGTTTCTTTGCATTCACTAGAATAGGGAGAATTTATTTAGTGGGGGAAATAATAGAGGGTATTAATTCATGAGCTTGTTAATACATATGAGCTCTCCCAGCTCTGGGAAAGAAATTCTTTGTTAATATTTTGGGTTGCTGTGGCACAGAGCCAATGTTTCAGTTACACTACAAAAAGCACCCAAAAATTACCAATACCTCTTTTCCCAGTCTTCAAACTTTTATTAAATACTCAAAAGTATTTAAAAGGTCAGTTACCCATTTTGCTGCTATCAGGAGATTACTCTAACATGATGTGTTTGTCTCCTATTGTGAGTAGTGAAAATCCCCCTGTATCCAGTGTGTTTTGTTTGGATTGAGATGGCATGCAGCTGATGGCTGTGACCTTCATGGTGGCTTAGATCCCTGGCTGGCACTGATTTTTGATTTAGTGCCGATCTGCTGCGCTTGTCACAGGCTGCAAGGTGCTTTCCATGCACTAATGGAACAGCTCAAGGGCAGAGGGGCCCTGTAAATGTCTATCTTTCACCAACACTGTGCTAAATAGAGAGCTGAGTTTTCTACATGTGAATGACAGAACCTGAGATTATATACAGGAGTGAAGTGGGAGTTCTTTCACCTGGGCTGATGTTCAGCAGTAAATAAATGTCACTGTAAAATGGGAAGTTTTTATTATTCTGAGTGGTAATGAATATAAGTGTACCGTATTAAACAGCATACTTAATATTGCCTATATATCCACATCTGAAGACAGGAGCTAGCTCTGTGCATCCCATATCCTCATGAGCAGTTATTTCCTTTGAATACCAGAGGATTTGTACCAGAGTTCAGTTTGACTCTGTCTGCATTAATAAGTCATTAATAAATCCTGTTCCTTAATGACATATTCAGCTGAAAATGAATTCACTCTGAGCTCTCCCTCACAGGAAACCAGCACACTGGATTGCAAATGGCAAAGGATTCCATATTAACTCTTTGCTTATTCACTGAAGTTAGGAATTGATGAAGGGCCGAGACAATGCTATCCACATAGGAAAAATCTCCTGCTGATGGAGGCTTCTTTGACTGTGAGTGTGGGGAAAGGCTATCAGGTTTGCCTCAACCTCCCCCTTATAAGGAGTAATGCAAGTCTCACAGTTAGTATTATTTATTTACTTAGTCTTATATTAATCTTATAGTTTATTTTTAACAAAACAGGTCTTAATAGGATAAATGTACCTCTTACTCAGGACTTCCTGGGGTGCTCCATGGTAGTTTCCATGTATTAGATACAAGCTGGAATATTCAGATAACGTAAACAAATATGATAGTAAATGCATGCCCTCTTAAGTATAATGAACCAGATCATACCATCAGTTTCTGCAAAGGAATCTTGAGTGAAATCAAAATTAAGAACTATGCATGGACTTGAGGTGGAATGAGGAATTCTGCTTACAAGCCAGAACTGTTTCTCTTTCTCAGCTGATCACCTCTCTCTTTATAATTGGAAAATTATCTAGATTTTAACTACTTAACTGCTTTTTAATGTTGTTAGTTTAATCAGTAAGGTTGCCATCACTAATTTATAAGGTGGGAGATGAAAGAAAAGAGGCCACTGCTTCCTTGTTCCACCTCTTGACAGCTAAGTGCATACTCAAGACTACTCAAACAGCGTTTTGCTGCCCATTGCCCCATGGAGTAGCAAGGAGTAATAGTAACCTGGGAGCACTTTGGCTGTGGAATGATGCTCAGGACCAGCTTTGCTGACTTCAGTCTATGTCCTGGGTAAAACCATTAAAGCACTTTTCTGACCAAAGGGGTAAAAAAAAGCCATAGCAAAAGGAAATTATTCAGGTTATTTTTCAAACCAGTTTCATTGCTTATGGAAAAAATTTTTTCAAAAACACCCCAGAAAAAAACAAAACAAAAAACCCAACCAACCAACCAACCAAACAAACCTAAAAAACCCAAACAAACAAACAACAAAAAAACCACAAACAAACAAAAAAACCCCAAACAACCAAGCAAAGCTATGGTGTTGAATTAATGTATTATGAGTATATAAATTATTAAATCAACCAAGGAATTTTTATGGGAAAGGTAGAGGGAGTAACATCTACTCTAGAATTTTGTAATACAGAGATTTATTATAATTTTCTCCAAGCACTCTTTTTCCCAGCAGTAATGAGTACTCTGTGAGTTTTGTCTATAGGGAAAGCCCTATAGGAGAGGACCCACAGTCCTCTCATTTGGCCCATGAATGTACTTTCACTGGGTTTGACAGTCAGAGGCCAAGCAGGATCAGGCTATGGGCTACAGAGCCTCCGTTTCCTCATCTGTGACTGAGAAATTCTATTTGTAAGGATCTTTTTGGGCTAATGAATTGCCATTATCAGACCACAAAAAGCCTCACCTGGACAACAGTGAGAGGCTAGCAGTCCCACCTAGGGCTGAGGTCTCCCTTGGTCTTCAGCCTGAGCCTTGGCTCAGAGGGAGATGGCTTGGAGGGATGTGGGTGACACAGAACAGTTTTGGGCTATGGAGAGCAGGGCTTTCCCTCTAGCACCTGCTGCTGCTTGGGGTTCATTCGAGCACTGTGGTGGTTTGGAAGACCTTGAGAGGGACACCTGGAGCTGTCAAATCATGCACTGCCCAGAGCTGCCAGGCTGGCCCCCTGCCTACATCCAGATTGCAGCTCGGCACACAGCTCCCCCCCCAACCCATAAGGGAGCCAGTATCTGGCAACCCCATACCACTGCATTCCTCCCCTCTGCAGAAACTCAGACACTGCAAGAAGTTCAATACCTCAATAGAGTCTTGTCCGCCACGAGCTGAGGGCTTAGGATGCAGTTCAAGTAGGTTGAAGTGCGCTATTGTGTTGTGCACTGTGTTGTGTCCAGGCCAAAGCCTGGATCTCACTTGTGAAGACACAAGTGCCACCTCCCCTACGCCTTACACTTTGCCCTGGGGCTGTCCCCATGGCCCCAAGACCCTGATACCCGAATTTCTGGACATGTCTGTTTGAACAGTGCTGGGACAAGGGTTGTCCTGGTGGTAAAAGTGGGATCCTGGAAATGCTGCTGCAAGAAAGGCTTGGACATCAGTAGTCAAGATCTGGTGTGGAATATCACAGCTGCTGACAGGCTGATGGGAGACAGCAGCAGGCATGTGTATTGGTGGTCATACTTAAATGGCAGTATTTGCTTTGTTGTGCACATAATGGTTTTACACAAATTAGTATCCCTGGGTATTCATATATTCCCTAGCATGAAGGTAAGTTAGGGGAGAAAAATAAAAAATACTCAGTTCACCTCTTCACTTCTTATAATATTAGAAGATAACAGATCTAAGATGCAAATGCTTTTTGCCCCAGCCATAAAAACTATCACTGGAAATTCAAGACCTATATGCACAGCATGTGAGAGCATGGATTTACCTAACATGTAAATGACATTATTTGAGAATGCTTCACCTTTACATTAACTTTTTTCTGTAAAGCTGTGAAGGTCAGCAAGACCTTGGTTCATCTGCTGCACAAGTGCCAGTTGTTTAAGGCAGAGCTGCTGTGGAACAAGACTCTTGAAATATTTCTACCTCCTAAACTTGTGAATCAGTCGAGAATCTTACATGTGTGTGTCAGAGCCTTCACCAGCCTCCTTCTCCCCTACTACCATTTAGGTTTTCTAATGCAGCATATTTCCAAGTGTTCCTCTGAATACAGCTGCCCTCTGGTGTTTTGAGAAAATTATCTAAAAACTTGCTTTGCAAAACTTACAGAAATAATTCAACATGCTCTTTCTTGTTCAAATTAACAGTGACACATACAGTATATAATGCATGTGAGCCCTTGATTCCTATGGATGATCCACTCTTCAGAGCTGTCAATGGATAATGCAGTCATCACATCCTATGGAACACTTTTTCTTCTTCTTAATATTTTCACCATTGACTTTTTGAGATTTTTAACTGGGGCTTATGTGAATAAGACCAAATTCTGAGGGAGTTTCTGGGCCCACTCCTGATCTGTCTTTCTGCGTGCATGAGGCTGAAGACTCAGTCGCTCAAATGGCTGGAGAGTCCCAAAGTGAAGGATATTAAAACCTAATTTTCAGACTTAATTTTAGAAAAAGCTGCTTCAGTGTACAGAGATATCTCATTAGCTCTTACCAGATCCCTGCCTTTGGAGGGCTCTTTCACTGTGCTAATGGCACTTTGACATTTTGTGGATTACTCTTTCAGGTTCCATAATCAATTTAACATTAACATTCATGTAAACTATTAATGAAATAATATTAAAAAAGAAAAATGTTCCTACAATACTGCAACATTTTAATGCCTCATTAAAATCATTAGTAATGCTAATATTAAAGAACTTACTTCATCTTTCAGAGAACCCCAAAATAAATCATAATCAAATGTTTGCTAACGTACAGCCAGAGAAATAATTTATACTTTGCTGGCATATAGGCATCACGTACGCTAACGATGACACTGTAAGGTCACATTATTAAGCACTCACAACTAGTTCTGGCTTTGGAAACTCATTGTACACAGTATTATTTTATAATTATCATTAAACATACTGAATATTGTTTGTGGGTTTTATTTATGAGGAAAAAAAAGGATATAGTGTGCCTCTCAGCTAGCCAGTGCTTTCATGGAATTCAAGTTGCAAACAATGACATGCTTCACTGACCTCAATGACTTACAAAGGCCATTTATATTCAGTACTCTCATTTACTCTATCTTTAAAAATGAGTAAGAGACATATATTAATAGCAAGAAACTGGGAGAATGATTGCATCACTACCCATCTCCAGACTTACTGCACCACTTCATTCTCCAGGAGTAGAACTGGCATGGGAATGTAAATGTCATAGATAATATTTATATAAATTTTTCCTACATGTGTAAGACTAGGCCTGTGGTCCTCCCTTTGCTGGCCAGCTTCTGTATATCATCCTGAAGATCTGTAGCCACAGGAGTAGCCTTTATTCAATGAATGGTAAGGGTGAATACCAGAGCAGAGTTCTGATTTGGGGCACAGCAGAGCTTTAGACATGTAACAGGGACACCCTTAGCAGTGGGCTGGGAGGAGAGCTGGCTCCAGGTGGTCAGCACTGCGTCACACCAGCACCTTCTAGGGAGTGGTCCAGAGGAGCAAAAGGGCAGGTACCAATGCTGAGCTGGAAAGAGTTCTTAAATGGGTATGTCATTTGGTTTAAACCACTGTGGACATACATTTACACCAACAAGCCACCCATTCCCAGACCAGCAGTCCTGTAATCCAAAGTGGCAGATAGGCAGGTAACTGAGCCTATCCAAACCCACAGCAAGGAACCAGAGAAAGAGTCCCTCCAGCCTTTCCCTAAGAGCCCCACACTGTTAACCCATTCAGCAGTGCAGGTACCAGGACCAGCGTCCCAGCCCCTCTCAGGGTAAGCCCCATGGACACAAGTGGCCCCTTGGGTGAGGGTTGCCTGCTCCAGCACTGGCTAGGCTAGTCAGGGCTGCTCCAAGGGCAACTGCAGCTTTCCCTGCCACGAGCCAAGCTTGTTATGTTAGGCTGGAGGCATGCCGTGCTGCTCCACTCAAAAAAGGAGTTAGCTGGGCCTGGATATTCTCTCTATTGAGCCACAGTATTCAGTTCATCCCTCATTCTGGAGCAAAACATACACAATTTTTTAAAAATCACCTCCTCACTGCTGGGTTTTGCTGGTTTCTGTGCCAGATATTGGAGACCAGATCCATGGGATTAAAGAGTAGCTTTGGTCTTAACTTGCAAAAATGAAATTCCCAACCTTTCCCAGCCAGCTTCTCAATCCACTCCCTGAACACCACTCTCCTTTATAGCAAAGACAGTGTTGCATGTCTTCCCTTTATTTCCAGGATGAGCTGACCCAAGCTTTCATTGCTGGACAAATTTTGCTTTGAAAAACCTCCTTGAGGAAGCGCAGCAAATAAATCCATTGGCATAGCCTTCTGAATTCAAAATCAGAGGGCTGATTCTGGTATGGTTTACGTTTTCTGTTTTAATTTGTCATTTGGTTTAGATGAAAGGTTAATTGCGTTTTCTCTTAATATATTTAATATATTGTAGTAACAAGCAGGCTCTAGAAATGATAAAGCAATTTGTTAAAAAACTTAGCTACATCATCTTTAGCCATTCATGTTCCCTTCAGAGAGAAAATTAATTGTTCCAATCTAGTAAGCTACAAAAGAAATACAGCCGACAAAGGGCGAAATATGAACATCAATGGTAAGTTTCAAATTTACCCTATTTATTTTGAATGTAAGATCTCGTGACCCACTAAAATTCAGTTCACAGTGTTTTATGAAAAATAATGGCTGAAATTGAATGTCTTAATTTACATTTAATGCAATTAAGAATGGTTTAAATTATGACTGATGAACAGCACACACAGATGTCAGTCAGTTTCATCAGAATAAATTGAAGTCAGTGTCAATGAATGCTCCACTGATAAATCCCACTTTACATAAAATTAATAAAAATAAGGAAATATAATCCTTAGCTAATTGCAAAATGTTCTGGAATTCCCCTGAATTTTGGAGGGGGTGGGAGAGTGTAAGTAGAGAAAGCCACAAAGTAGAGTAAGAAGAGTGATTTATTGCTAAAGATGTCCTATCTGAAATTGTGTAATGGTCTGAAAGTTTACTACAAAGGGTGGTTTTGTGCAGAAATACCTTGATTTACTGAAATTAGTTGTGGAAGAGTGAGGAAGACACCTGTAATGTGCAGCTGTGCATGACCACAAAAAACTGTCCTCCTTGCATATCCCTAGGAAGTGCTGTGCCTCCACACAGGGTGCAGCACCTGAACTGGTATTTCCCCTGCTTTTGCAGCTTGTTGGAGACCTGACCTACCTTTGCCAAACCTAGTGCTAGCAAGAATTAGCCCAGAGTTTTCAACCCTGTGCAGTAAACACAATGGAAATATTATTTAGCGCTCTCGCACTTAAGGAGTGTCAACTCCTCCATACAGGCAATATTTTCCAGGGCTTTATTGGCATGGGGTCTGGCATGGCAGCATCATGGCTCATTGTGGATCCCCTAAACAGTTAGGAGGGTAATTTTCTTAAAATTAATATAAATTCAGACTGATTTATAGAATGTTTTTGAGGTAAAGCAAGTGTACACTGGAATTTCACCAAACGTTTGATAAATGTTTTTCATGCTAACACATGAGGGTAGCTTTCATTCTGCCTTCTGCATTGAATAGATACTGGTGCTTTCTAAACAAATGGAGAATATTTTTCAGTCTGCCTTCCTGGAGCGAACATCAGGCATAGGCAGTACTGTAAGTTCAGCATTTGGCATACAAAGTAGTTATGGACTGGTCCTGTAGTCCTAGTGTAGGAAAGAGAGATCCAACCATTGCTGAAGCCAGGAGGCTTTTGAGCATTTCTACTGTTTCTCTAAGGACTGCGGAGGCTGATTTTAACAAATCTAAATTCTCGGGGTAAACAAAAAATCTTTCTGTGGCAGACCAGGGCAATGCCGGAAAACATTATCATAAATGCCTACACATGCTTAGGGTGATCACTATCGCCAGAAAAGCTCTGGAGAACAGGGTTATCTCGCACAGGTGAGCTCTTTCCTGTGATTTCACAGGTAATCATTAACACTTTTATTTGTAGAAACTACAGGTTACTAACCATTTGTTTTTGAATACATAAAGACAAACACATCTGAGATAATCCCTTTTTCCCATCAAATTATTTTCAGCCAAGTTGGAGAAGTTTTATTTATTTATTTAACCATAATCTTCTAAAACCAAGCACCACTAAAATATGGGAACACCTTCTAAAATATGGGAAAAGACAAATTATGATGCTACTGTAACTAAACCTCCCAACAGTATTTTACAGTTACAAGCTTATATTTTCACATGGCAGTTTTAGAACAAGTGACAATAGCGCAACTGAAGTTGGCACTTAAATGTACATGGTGTATGTTTTACATAGGTAGGAAATTACCCCTTACTTCTTTCAGGATATGCCTACTCCCTGTTGTATGTCTGTTCTGCGATAGCAGATTAATCAGGATGCCTTAATTGTGTATTCTCTCTGGGTACAGGTGTTCATTATCTGTATGTTAAAGAGTTGAGTGTCCTACCTGTCCTTATGCAATATGGCAACTGGGCCAGTGTGTGCCCTAGATAGGTCAGATGAAAAACATATCAAACTAAGGGAACTGGAATGATTTATGCAGCTCCTTTCTGGTGCCCAAAAGCAAAAGGACACAACTTTAGGTCACTGCAGTGTCCTGCACTCCCTCTTACCTTTTCCTGTGAAGTGTTTTCCTACCATGCCAAGCTCAAGTTGCTGGGCTTGCATTTCCATAGCCCTGCGCAAAACCAGACACAGACCCAAAAGCCATGGGAAGCATCTGCAACCATCAGGAGCTGAGCACCACCTCTCCCTTTTCAAACTCCTGGGACCTGTGGGTGCTCCACACCTGGTGCTAGCCAAGTCACTCAATTCACCTATGGACAGTATGATGTCAAACACAGCTCGTTTAATCCTTGCCAGAGACTGCAAAGGCACCAATTGAAGCACTTACCTAGGGCCAAATTCTCAAAATGGAAGTGCCCAAGACTGCAAACCAAAAACTGAGGATGTTCAGAAGCGCACTCAGAATTGCATGCGGTATTAGTACAACGTGTCTTTGCTATGCCCTTATTATCTTGTAGATACATGGTGTAATTTATGCTAATAGACTGACTCCCAAATTTACCCTTGCTGTGTTAGTTACTTTTCTAGAAAGTACAAATGGCACATTGTTAGCAAAGGACCAGAAAAAAGTGGAAACAGAGGGCAGGGGAGCAGCCCCTGGTGATCCACCCCAGACTCCAGTGCACAGAAAAGTGCCTTGTATTTTATTCTCCTTATATTTTCTCATGCTTTTTCAATTTAGTTTTAAATTCATAGGGTTTCCTGTGATGGAGCTTCTCTGGTTCCCGTGAGAGATTGCTCCAGAGCTGTGTTATATATTTTGCTCTCAGGAAGCTTTTCCTGATTCTTCAACCTAAATGTTTCATTTGTTAACTTCATTGTATTAGTCCTACTTATATCTCTCTTTTCAGCCTAAATAACTTTTCCCCTCTCATTTGATAGCTGTACCCTTCAAACATTTGTAGCATGCCATCCTATCCTTCCCTTGTGTAGTCGAGCTACATATATTTTGGGGGTTAACCCTTTTTTTCAGCCATTCTTTCCATTCCCTTACCCCACATTTGTTGCTCTTCTCCACACAGTTTTCTCTTTTGTTCTGACAAGAAGGCAAAAGATATTCTAAATGCATGTTTCTCTTGAAAATAAATGCAATGCTTTTGTTTGCTTGCCTCCTTCAGCCACAAATTTTCCCTCTTGTAGGCTAAGCATACAGAGGGGAGCACAAATGAAGGAGGCAGGATTTGCATAGGCATGTAGACAGCCTTGGAGTGACACAGAATGCTAATAAAACTGGTTTAAGGGGTTTTTCTATGTACATTTTTTTTTTCCAGTTGACTTTAAGAGATCATCACTCAATGTTATTTCTTAAACTGAAGAATCTAAGGCGAATGCTTTGACTTGATTTTAAAGACATTGAATTTTTTCTGCTGGTATAAATAGTATGGACACAGTAAAAGTACTTGAGAGAGCCTAATGAACCATTTCTTACACCCCATTACCTTTAGTCTGATATGACTGAGAGTACGGGCACTAATTATCCTCTCTTTCACAGGCACCGACATAGATCTACAGTAGGTCTTAAAACACAATATTCCATACAACTCTTAGCAGTATCTCATGTAATACATTTCTGTATTTTTTTCTAATCGAAATTTAAATTAGAGGCATGCCACTTTCCATCTACCTGCTACTTATATATGTTTTATGAACAATTCTTTTAGATTATTTCCTACCAAAAAAAAGTGCATGTAGCACATGACCAGTCACCAGAGTGAGTCCTAAAAATTAAAGGATTTTTCTTTGAAAGGAGTGAGGCAACCATACTGCTCTAATGATAGAGAAGCTCTGCACAGTGGAGACTAGCACAGGAAAGCTGCCAGTTGAGGGAATCAAGGGAGTGTGAGACGAGCACAAGATCAGAGCTCATTTCCCCTGGGTCTCTCGGAGAATGGAAAATTGCTTTTACTAGTTTAGCTCTGCTCTTCCGTACAAGAAAAAAGCAGGGAGCAAGGCTGATCTGGGGGATAGGAAATCATGCATTGCTCTGCATTGGTTTGCATTTCACAGATAGTCTTACTGAGGTGATGCAGGTGCATCAGGCGAGATGTATGCCTGTCATTGTCAGTGGCTATGCTTTTGCAAATTATTTGTTGGAATTCCCAGGCTCAGGTTATGTGAGGAAGCTTGCCTGCATCCTCCAAATTCTAGCCTTGTTGATCCACCTGGAATGCCAAGTGCAAGGCTCTAACACCTCACTGCCCTGGGCTAAGTGCTGCTCCCACTTGGAGTGCTGATTTGCGCAACTGTTACTGAGCTTGAACCTTTATCTCACATCAGATGGAAGACAAAGTTTTCTGCTGGTTAACAAGGAGACACTTGGAAACATATGAGCTGCATATTGGGATGCAGATGGTTCTATAAGACAGTACATACATTTATAAAGGAGACATGTAAGGTCATTGGGAACCATCTGCTTTAAATATTTAAATGTCCTTACACTGAACGTATGAGTAGTTTTGCCCTGGACTTGTAATATTAGCCATCTACCAATTTTTTATAATAATGGTGAAACAAAAGAAAAATGGGAAGGTGGGAGACAAGGCATAGCAACCAATTTACAACATCTGGGCCCTACACAGCCAGCTCAGCAGCAATGCAACCTGTCCAGGAGCAGTTTGCTCTTTTTGCAGCGGTTCACCCCCAGGCAAGAGCACATCCTCTGGGGCATCATAAAGTCCTGTGCTGCTCTGACCTGGCAGAAGGGAAGCCACTAAGCAATCTAATTATCAGGAGACCTCCATGATCCTGCTTGTCCTTGGACAGGGTATTTCCATAAGAGGGTAGTTTTGGCCCAATTTGCCTTGCCCAAACTGCAATTAAAGGTCTTTTCCTTCTACTAGCCCATATTCTAACTGAGCATTGAAGAGCTATGGCTCCAGAAAGTCTTGCCCTGCTGACTCTGCGCTGACTTTTTCCCAAGAAGGCAGGTTCCCACATTCTTTCAGTTACTCCCACTAAGAAACCAAAATGAATCTACTATAATGCCCTCTCTGCATTGTACTCCTTGCATGGTTTGAGAGCCCTATCCTTTACAGGCAGGTGTGGTCCTCCTTTACTTTACTGAAGTGTTTTTCACCAAACAGAACCACCCAGGTAGAGAAAGGGGAGCTGAAGAGCTTCCAGAAATGCAGTAATGCTCCAGCCCTGACTCTCTGCGCCTCTGGAGCCTGCAGCACTGCAGTGCTACCCAGAGCTCCCAAGGAGGAGCAGTTCAAAAGGATCCACATACTCTGGGTTTAGTTCCTCACTGCAGCTCCTGTAATCAACAGTGGAAGGCAGAGAGCACCAGCTTCTTTCCATCTCTGGGTTTCTCGTTTGTGTTTATCTAAGGCAGGTGCCTTGGGCTTGCTGGGCCAGTGTGCTCATAGTGCCGGCTAACAGCATTGAAGAGCCTGCTGGGGCAGCCTGGACACGGTACCACAGCAGGCAGACCCACCAGCAGGGCAGCTCCTTCATGAATTTTGTGTCTCTGTCTCCTCTGTAATCTGAGGAGCAGAATCCACAGGGTGAAATTTTTTAATGGTTATGCAGTTTCACACCCTTTTCTGGGAGTATACATATACCATATTCATCATACTTATACTTACATTCACACATATATGTGTGTGTGTGTGTGTGCATGCATGTGTCTATGTATAGATGTGTGTATATGTGTGTGTGTAGACATATGTAAATGAATGTACATATTATTCCTGGAGTCACATGTTCCCTGAGGTCTGTCCTTGCACTACAGTTCTCCTGTTCATCTCTCTATCAAACCTATGCAGTTATGGGGATTAACAAATTTACCAGCACAGATGGACTACTTTTAATGGTAAAATCTGTTACCTACCAAAAGAAGGAAAGCTCTTTGCTCTCCTCTGGAAATACATGAGGAATAAAACCACAGCCAAAACTATTAATTAATGTTTTTTAGTCCGAATCATTCTCTCTCAGACTGCCTTGAACTGTAAGAACAGTTCTGCCTGCGATTACCAAAGCCTAGGAGCATACCAAGATAACCTCCTTCCCCAACATAAAGCCTTCAATCGTACTATTGAAAATGACAGTTGGTTGTTGTTGCTATTGCCTTTCACTGATGTTATGATTTAGAGCCTTGTCTTACACCTACTGAGGAGAAAAGACAAACTCCATCACCTTCTGGGAGCCCCCACGCTCTTCCAAGTTCTCTTTGAGATTGTTTGGTTTAGGTTTGTTGGGTTTTTTTTCATTTTCCCCAGGAGACCTACATCTGTGTTATTACAGATTCACTACATCCATCTTATCTTCATTTCAGTATTTCTGTCCTTTTTAAAGATCCCTTTACAAATACTGCTTACACCATCTTGATAGCAGCTTTTGATTCAGGGCAGCAATGTGACTTCTTCATGAAATTTGTGCATCTGTGTATCCTTGGATAATATTCACAATAAAGCCCCAAATAGCTACCCAGAGAAAGAGTGAAGAATCTGGAAAGAAGACAAGCAACAAAAAGAATAGATGAAAAACAAAAGTGTGAGAAATAATTGCACTGTTTTGCTCACACAATTAAAAGGCACATCAGAGGAAAACAGTTAAATTAGCTCACTGAGTGCATATAGGAGTTTTAAAGCTCTATTGTCAGCTCAATTAAAAAGATACCCTAACAACAGCACACTGATTTATAAAGCACATGACATTCTCCAGCAGCCTGAGATGGTCTCTGTGACACCAACAGCAGCCACCTCCTCCTGCTTTCCTTGTCCTTTGGAGCATTATAGACTACTCAGGATGATTTCAGACTGTCAGGGCTCAAAAACAGCTGTTCCTTTGCTGGAAACCAAACAGCCCAGCCTTCCACTTTCTATGGCAACAACAGTGAGCCCTTCGCAATCTGACCTGCCGAGGAAAACCTGCTGTTAATTAAATGTTAATTGCCTTAATGCAGTATGCATTATGTGGAAAAACGCAAGTTATTTTAATCTGTATTTTAAAGAACACATGTGAGGCATAAAATGCCAGGCAGAGGTACCTTATAAATTGACAGATATATATTGCTTTTGCCCCTTTGGTGTTAGAAGAGACTCCTATATGTTTAATAGAGGTTGTTGTTCTATAATTTTTCAGACTTTCAGGTCTCTTTCAGACAATTTAATTTTATTTCTATGCAAACCCAAATGCACCATTAACAGCCAAGTTTGACTGATATTAAGATGCATTTTTTTAATTACGTCAATTGTTATTTTTATTTTGAAATATGTCAGGAGCTGAGCCTTTCTAATTCCAGCAGACAGTGTGTGATTTGACTGAAGGATCTTTATTCCTGGGTAGATACGATTGCCTTTGTGTTGCCCCTCTGTGGTAGGCAGAGGCTCATACAGCCATTCTCAGAGGGGTTGTGTCACACACCACTTCCAGCACCCTGGAATATGGGATTGTCAGCTTCCCTATTTGAAGGGCTTCTCTAGAGCAACCTGTCTCCCTCCTGCAACCTTCAGCTCAAACACCTTGCCTTCCCTTAAACTACTTAGCACCTGGGCAAAAAGACCTCGTTACTGCAGCAGTTTTTCTGCCAGCTTGGCCCAGGCCCTGAAGAGACGTTCCACCCCCAAGACTGAGGTGATGGGGATGGGAGGAACTAGAAAGCACAAACTTCTTTGATGTGTAGAGGAACAACTTCTTCATAGCTTCTTGTTCTGGCCAAAATTCATCGTAATGGCTGTCATGGGCACAGGAGTGCCCAAAGGTTCCTGGCTGGGGATGGATGGGTATGTTTCACTGCTTCTTCTCCTGGCCAAGTTTATTATTGTATTTTACCTTAGACTGAAAATGGCTGCAAATGCCATGAAGGTCTGTTCAGAGCATGCAACGAAAATGCCACCACAATTTTAAAAAGTTTACTCTCATTAACTTTTGGCTGATGCAAGAAGCAGTGGGGATGAAACAAAGTATCCCACAAAGAGTGCCTGTGAAAAATCACTGATCATGTACCTATGTTGGCCAAACTGTCTTCTGGGAAGAATAAATTGTGCAGGGATATAAAAGACAGACCTGATAGCAGCAACCATAAACATGTCACTCTCCTTTCTTCCCTTCTTTAACTTATCTGCAATTCACAATGGCAAAATACCAAAGTTAACAGTAGGGAAGGGTCTGATCTTCAGCTGCTTTGCTGTGCAAACAGGTAAACTGAAGCTGATGAAGTTCTGCTGGTTTGCACTAGCAGCAAATGCCATTTAAAATAAGCTGCATACGTGCTGCAGCAGTCTCATGGGGATGTGAGAATACCTGCTTCTGTGATTTGATGCAAAACTATTTGCAGCCTCAGAATTTAACCCCCTAGACAGGAAGCTGCCAGAAGAAAGATGTCAGCAGAGGCAAGTGCTGTCGGGGAAGCGACAGCACTGCCAGCACAGCCCAGGGGCCTGCCTAAACACAGTCAGCATCCATTCCAGAGACCCGAGCCTCTCTCAACCACATCTGGACTTGATCTCCAATATTCACAAATCTGGGGAGTGTCTCAGTGTTTTTGGACTGCTACATGCATTATTTTTCTCATCTTAAAGCTGCCCATGTAGAGAAAAACACAAGACTTCAGTAACAGTTACCAGCATGATTTGCTTTTATTACCTTTCTGTTCAAGACCCTTGTTTCCCCTTGTAGCATGTCAAATTGCCCCCAAAACCATATTATACAGCAGAGAAATGTCGTTCACACTTCACTGGCTATTGATTTACTTTACTTATTGGCACAAAATCAGCCTGAGATAAACATTTTGTCCCCCATTTCCACTATTGTAAGCGATATAGTTCACTGCAAGATAGGCAAACCCCAATGTGCGGGGTCACAATTCGACATGGCTTTCTAATCAATGTGTGAAAAATTACCTAATGAATAATGGGTTGCACATTTCCACAAACAAATTAACCAGGGTGAGACTGAAACTAATGATTATATTTATCTAATGTAATTTCACATCTGTTACTAGAGCTAGTAATTTTTTTTTCTTTCCATGGCATCCTTAGAATTGCAGCCTCGCTTTTGAAAGACGTTTTACATCCATTCAAACACAAATGTTCAAGTTTCTTGTATATATAATTTTAAAACCACAACATATTTGGGAAGTTTGTTATTATTTCACAACATTTTCTGGGGGTTGAATGGCCTTTTGAAATGTGTGGTTGTCACACCACAGAGCCAGGGTGCTCCAACTGACAACACCTCCCGTACAGGGAACAGCAAAAGTGACCTTTTCCCCAATATAGTGCCTCATAATTTTCACTGGAATTAGGCTAATGTTATTTGCAGACGATAAGGTTTGACAGTGGGAAAAAACTTGATCATGTGCTTTTTCTTCTTCTTCTTCTTATAATAGATTTGTGCTTTCCTGATGAAATTATCAGTTTTGTAAAGCAGATGTTCCTGGAATCTGACTGCTGACCCCACACATGTTCAGAAAGCAGTCCGGACCTGATGCAGCAGGATCTTCTCAGAATGGGGAAAATAACTGACTCTGTGGGGTTTGCTTTCCATATGGGGGTTTTTATTCTCCAGGCACATTAAAATATTTTGCTTGGGGTGACAAAAGTTGCTTAGGCACCCTCCCTGGCCTTCAAAATATGAGGCATTAACTTTTCTGTCCCTCTCCCAAGCGGCGTGTTTCAAAGAAGGGCTTGTAAGACCACCATGGAAGGACAAAGAGGACAATGGTGGGGTTTCCTCCCCTAAAGTTGGCTCACCTCAATTCTCATGGGGGAAATAGAGCTCCCCTTGCATCAACTACCTTCCTTCCTACTGCAGGGGGCTGTGTCTGCTCTGTAACATCCACCAGATTCCAGTTTTCTTTAAAGACATTGCAAGAAAAGCAAGAGTCTCCAAATTATGTCACTGCTTGAGTCAACATTATTAAACAATTTCACAACCTGTCTCAGTCGTGGTGGCAGCTTTCATAAGGATTTATTATCCAGAAAGGGAAGAAGAGAGGGGGCTGAGAGTGCACAGAGGTTTGAAAGTCATTGTACCGAGAGTTTTAATTATTGTATTTTTCACTGGAGTTGAAAGTATTGAGGAAAATGTAGCCAATTTCATATTACCTCATTTGATTAAAGAAGTTGTATGATTGTTCAGAATGTGTAATTGCCATTCAGTACAGCTGAGCTGAAAAAAAGCTTTTTGACGTCACATCCTTAACAGTTGGTGGTATTTTGTAGCCTTATTGGACTAGCCAAACAAAATTGGGAAAGTAGAACCAGCTTTATTCCAAAAACATTCTGATAATTGTTTTGACTGAAAATTATGGTAGTTCAATGTGTATTTCTGTTTGGATTTGTGAGTACGTGCTGGTTTTAATAGTATATGTTTACATTATCGAAGAGTCCTCTATACAACCGTGTTATGCATAGGGCAATATATAACTTCACAGGTGGGTTTTCAAAGGACAGGAACTAAAGGGTGACACAATGTCATGTTTATTACATGGAATAAGATGTGCAGACATCCTGCAGTTCTATGCCTTATAAGGCTAAAGTGATGTTTTGTTTTTTAGGGGTTTTTTGTATTTGGCTTCTTTTTTAAGAACAGAGACTCTAAATGTGTACTGCTACAAATACTTCTTTAAAAAAAATGAGGGCAGATAGCCCTAATTCCTTTCAATGTTTGTTCCAGAAATAAATCACCTTGTTTTACCCAGAAGCTTGCAGGAGAGCTGAGGAACATTCTGTCTGGGTCACTCTTAAACTGCTCGGTTACAAAGTAAACCTCTGGATATCTTGACTGGGAGACTTCTTGTTCTACCAGCTATAGAAGAGCTGTCCATGTACTACTAGCACATTACCTAATGAAAAATGGATTGCACATTGTTACAAACAAGCTAACAAGAGAAACAGATACTATCAAGTGTCAGCCAGCCTGGCAATGGTTGAGCTGCATCCTTCTATGGGAGCATTGTCTGCAGCAGCTTGTTAATCCCCACCTATGCAGTGGAGGACTCTGGTGTGAGACCTAAAGAGGAGTGGTTTTGACCTCTGGAGTGTGAATGGACTGGGATAACACCAGTGCCTCCATTTGCTCATGGAGATTGAGATACGTGCTGCCGCTGGGGGAGGCAGGAGGTGTGTGGGTGCCAGGCACATCCCTCAGCACTAGGACAGCTGAGCAGCCTGACTGTCACCACCTGGCTCACAGGTAACTTTGGTGGAGTTCCAGGGCACGTGTGATGGCAGTTAAAAAACAGTATGAAAATAGAGCACAACATAGTAGAGACAAACTTGTTTGTAGCCACCCTGTCCCAAACACTTGATTGCCCAAATTTACTGTTCTTCCTAAAGAACCTTCTTTCCCCTACTGTGAGCATGACAGCTGTAGTGTGTCCTTGGCTGCCACAGTCTGCAGAAGCCGTGGGAGGGCTTTGATGAGGCATAGAAAACCCAGGGATCTCTTTTTTCCTGAGGGCCACAGTGACAGATATAGGTAGAGTTGCGTAGGGACTGAGCTCAGGAAAACATTTGATGCCTGCTGATAACAAGCATATTCACTCAGTTATTTTTGCTTCTCCTTTATCCAGTACATTTGTTTCAGTTAAAGACTCTCAGCCTAAGCTAGGCTCACTCACGCTGAAGATATAACTCAACACAAGCAATTCCTCTTTTAATAATAATTCACTGATTGCTGCATAGGCATTTGTTGCTGGAGAAAGCAGTGAACTTTGTTGACTGAAGAACACAAAGAATGTTGATGCAAACACAGCACAGAGCTGTCCAGAGGGACTCAGAGCATTTATAGTGAAAGCACACCAAAAATAAACTAAGCATCAGTTTTTCCAGCAGAGGCAGTCTGAGTGTCTCAGCCTGAGTCCAGAAGGAGGTCACACAAGAGAGGCATGGCGTGACGACAGCCTCCGTGCCTTTTCATGATAACCTGGCTACACCACTTGTGTTTCTCATTTTCCCTCTGGTACAAATTTCTCACTGAGGGTTTTGACAATTTTCAAATATTGTCATGGAGAGTGTGACAACATGAAATGAGAGTAGAGCACAATGATGCAGTAAATAGTTACATTATTAGAAAGGCAGATGCTGGCATTGAAGCAGGGTTGTTGGCCTAAAAAAAATAGATTAGGAGGGAGAAAATAGAAAAAAAAAATCTGTGAGATATCAGAAGCAGTTGATAGGGTAATAACATTCATATGCAAGCAAGGGTTTTCTGTGGCAATGCGAATCAGCTCCCATGCTAATATGACCAGTAAATAAACCATACTAGGATTCTGCAATTGATATTATTACTCACCAGATACAACTCCAGGCCAGTGAATCATGTCAGGGGATTGCATTTTGGACTCCAAACCCTGACACTGCTACCCAATAGGCAAGAGAAAGTCCTTCAGCAGTGCTTGACACTCAGCTGTCTACAGAAAACCTAAATTCATCATAAACCTGGTGGGTTTTTTCCCATTGGCTTATCCTTGTCACTCCTTAGAGTCCTCAGGGATAAACCCTGAGTTAGTGCATGGATACTACTGAAATTTAGGACTTTTGAATGTGCTATGCTACCTAAATTGAAGTCAGTGAGGTTGCTGCAGCCTGGTCCCCCACTCAGGCAATTGTGAGGAATGTGTTCTCCTCACCCTGCTGTGAAAGCTGTTACCCACCTCTTATGCCTGTAGTCCTCTACCCAAAATTCTATAAACTAAGTTTATAGATAAAAGTCTGAATTCAGCTCATAAGAATGACCTTAAGAGTATTGGAGGATTTTCTACATGCTTCCAGGGTCCAATGACTCATGATTTTCTGAGAATATAATATTCTCTGAGAATCTAATATTCAGACAGCCTGGACACCAATCACCCCAGCTTGAAGAGTTTCAGCAAACACTACCTCAAAAACTCAACCATAACTGTGTTGATGCAGGCACCAAATGAACTGTGAATTTGTGCAAAGGCAAACTCACCTTTAACAAATGTGGGAGTTCTGCTTTAATCCTTGGTAAAGCCATGGTAAGTGAGAGCCACATGCTCATTATCCTTTGTAGGCTAATGTTGTAAACCAGAATAGTCAAAGCAGTGTGTCAGCTGTCTGTGCTTAAATGCAGCAGGTTACATGGTAGATATTCCTCCATAGGAATGAAAACAGGGAAAATTTTATGTGTTGCTTTCTTGCACATGGCAGGGCAGACTCAGAAACAAACAGAGGCATCCCATGGAGGTACTCCCTGACAATGCTGGTCTCTCAGAATCAGAGAAGTAACGGCCTGGCCCCATGCACTCTGGCCAGCATGTCTCAGCTAGAGTGCAGGCAGACTCCAAATGCCTTTGCCAGTCAACCTGCTTCCCTGGGAGCCTCTAGAGAATGTGCTGAGGTGAACAGGACATCTTTGGGATTTTCCACTGCTGCACAGACTCTGATACAAGGCAGGGTCAATTAAAATTGCCCTGAGTAAGTTGAAGGAGGAAGGCTTTTGCAACTAAACAATTTGCTGATGAGTCAAGTGCCATATGGTTTGAATTTTTTCTGCCAATTTGGAAATGAGGAGACTTAGATGTAACCTAGATATATCAAAGTCGTTTCGTGGAGGTTCACCAGTTGAGTGGTACCCACGATGACAGCTGAAGGTGAGGGCAGAAGGCATAGCCAGGAATGGTGCTTCAAATTGCTTTTCACCTGGAGTGATTCACACAGGTAGTCACAAGAGTATGTGATGTGTCAAAACCCTAGACATAGCAGTGAAAGCAAGAGTAGGCAGGTGGATAATCTTTCACATAGAGGGTCATAAACTGCTTTGGATCTGTAGTGGGTCTGGCTGACATAGAGTTCATTTTCCCACAGTAACCCTCACAGTGCTGTGCTTTGCATTGGTATCTTAGTCTGAAGCTTGAGGCAAAATGTAAGGATCAAAATGAGATTTATACGTCAGATGGGGCTTTGTGTCTTGGTAGAAAAAGCACCTCTGGACTGACTGGACAACTGCAATGTTAAAAGTGGCCAGCTGCAGTTAATGGAAAGCAAAGATTTGTGTATTCATATAGATTATAGATAGAACAAGTAGGGAGGACATTATTTGATAAAGAAGAAAGTCATGAACTATCTGAGGAGTTTGACAAGAAATGAGTGAAAAAATAGCATTAGAACTCATTAAATTTGGCCACCTACATTACTTTGAAAAGGAGAATTAGGTATCAAAACACTTAGATGTCTTTCAAACAAGTACCTGCAACATTGGATACTTTCATTTAGCAGGTAATGGTGTAACCAACTCCTGTCAGAGTTTTAACACTAAAGAAGATGTGTATGGAAGGCACCAACGAGCAACAGGCTAACCTTGTGGTTTGGATGTAATGGATTGACTACAGAATCCATGGGTGAAATCTATAGATTTACATGCTACTGGAGAGGCCGAGAGAGGACGTGATAATGAATGAATGACTGTTGGAGCAATTTATTGTAGACAGAACAAGAATCATCTTTGACTGAAATGAGAAAGGTCTGATTTAAGTGAGGATACAAAGCACGTGATGAGTGGGATAGAGGCAGCAGTTTCCTGTGTGAGATATGAAGACAGGCCAGAGCAATTAGCTGACAACACATCCTGCATCCTTTGGAAAACATTTCCATTGTAGCTGTCTCTCCCTAGACAGGGTCCCCCAGAGCCCAGCAACATCCCCCACCTGCAGGGATCTGTCCAGTCACAGTTTGAGCAAACATGATCTAAAAATTGCAGAGCAGTTAAAGCAGAAAGGGCAAAGTGGCAATAATATAAAATATTATTGTGGAATTATCTTCATGTATTTCTTACAGTAATTAAAATTTAAAGAATAAAGTATGAGTCATTTATTTGCTACCAAGACCTGAAGATCACAAGCTTACAATGAATACAGTTGTGGGTGTTAATTACTGCTTGAAATAGACAAAAAGATTGGAGCCACAAGCTGTACCAAGTATAATTCTTTATTTTGTAATTTAATATTCCTCCCTTTTCATTTCAATGCATTTTTATATGTCTGACCTTCTGTAGACTCCTCATTTTGTTCTCCAGTTGAAGGAGCAAAGCTGGTTAATTTCTGGTGACATTTTGTAGCCATGTAGAAGCTGAAATACCTTTTTACACTGGGACTTGTTTATAAATCTGAATTCCGTGGATATCTCTCTAGCCACACAAGCCTGTAAGTTGGGTGATGTTACTGAAATGAGAGCCTATTCCTTCCCCGGGACTCCCGGAGTGGAGTTCATCCTGTTCTCAAGGGCCCAGTGAAAAGTACCCTATAATGGCTTTAGCCATGGCAAACAGCTGGACCACTCTATGTCTTCTTCACGTGTCTTCTACTCTCCCAGTGTACCATTGACTCACATGGACTGTGACTGTGGCACAACCAAATCCTTCAGATTCAATGGCAGGGGGAGTCTTTGTGTTACAGACAAATCAAGTTTTGCCTGGACTTTGGTATAAGGCGGGAATCTCAAAATCACAGCCTTCCAGTACATGGGAATTTCATTATAAAGTAATGTTTATTCCTTGAAACAGGGACTGGTGCTCCCTGTTAATTATTAGACACCAAAACCAGGGGAGGATGCTCGGAGCAGTTCAGAAATGCTCTTTAAAAAGTTAGCAAAAAAATAAACCTTAAAAGCTTGTAAAGGAGCCACAGGGAATCATAGCTGCCACTTAAATTATATTAAAGGGCAATAAATTGAAACCAGTAAAAAAGAAATGTGTCCTTACAGGGTGCATTGTCAGCTTATGAAATTCACTGTAGCGGGAGGTCAGTGAAAGAAAGTCCATAGTTTGTTTTTTCCCAAAGCACTTTTTGGATCACTACCATGATGCCTCCAGTGCTGAGAGAAAAGGCTAATCAAACTTCATACTCCAAGGCACAAACTGTCTATGGGGGTCAGGAGAGAACGTCACCCTCAGAGACAGTGTATTAAGCATATTCTGCATTTTCCCTCTCGACCTTCGAAGGAGGGTAAGGATCTCTGCAGAATTGTTATATAACCTCCAAAGGCAAATGCTGCACAAATGCCTCTGGATTCCTTGCTCCTGGGGAGGGATTCTCCTCTGACAGATTTCAACATCTCTAAAAGCATAATTTTAGCTCTGAAAAATTTATTTAAGCATTAGCATTGATGAATGATGCAACATAAAGGTGCAGCAGCACTCTTGAGCCTCAAAGACAGTCGTGGAAGAAGCTGAAACAGACACAATTTATTGGTAAATAAGAGAGGCGACCTCCCACCCACAGCATTGTACAACACCGCAGGTGAAAGCCAAAGACAGGCTCATCTGTGCATGAGCCCCAGCTTTGAGAATCATGGGAAGGGAGACATTCTCCTACCAGTTTTTCTCTGAGGAGTAGAACTAAATCTCACAGGCAGCCTTACATGGCTATTCATAAAGTCCCTCAAGCACAACTTAAATAAGAGTATGCTGGTTAATCAAACAGCATCCCCTGCCACATCCTAGGCAAGACCATCCCCTTTCACTCTTGCTGCTATTCATGTTGTGAAAAATTAAAATTGTTGTGCCTACTGTGCTCTTCCACCACCACCACAACATGGTTTTCTTTTCTGGTTCCATCAGTGCATGGGTAATGATTGGTCCATGATGTTTAAAAGAAGCCAGTAGGTTCTACATCTGCTTCTCTGAGTTAAGACATGGCTATCAGCTGTCTAATAGATTCTGGGTATATCACATGCATTCATTAAGTAAAACGGGCTCTCCGGCACCAGGTCTTACGTCCTCCACGGCTGGATGAGCTCAGGTGGCATGAGGTGTGGTCAGATAGTTGAATGTGATTCAGGTGTGGTCCTCTTATATCTTTCAGAAAATGAAGTTTTTCACAGGGAGAAAGCTGAGTGGCAGAGCAATTTTGAATACCAACCCTGCAAATGTTCACACATGCATCTGCTGAATTCACTGCTGGGTCAGTATGGAGTGAAAGGCTGCCGGATAAGGGTCCTTGCTTCTTTGTCTCTACTGTCCAAGCAGTAACTCTATTCCAGCTATCAAACAGTGGAAACATACCTGTGACTTTACAGGTTGCTAATTTCCAAGGATTCCTCTCCCATTCACTTCTGCATCATTTGGATTTTTCATATGTTTATAACACACAATTCCTTTGTTCTCCCTTTCATCTCTGTGCTGAAAGGCCACGCTTCCCAGACCAGCCACCCTGAGCTCAGCCTTAACAGCAGGTAAGAGGTGGTCAGCTCCCTGCCAGAGTTTGCTTTAGAATTAAAGGAATCCTAATTCCAGCATTGGAAATTAAGATATTGTTATTAGCTCTCGTGTTAATAATTTAGAAAATACTGCCAAATCACCATCTTCTCTCAGTTCTCTCTGAACACAGTGCAAACTGCATTAGGTGATAGAGTGAATGGATATATTTCAGATGAAATATTTGTACTGAATTATTAGAGTAGTCTGTATTACAAAATTACTAATAAACATTGCTTCTGGCTCAATTTAGCCTGAACTCAGTGAACCTAACCAGTGGTGAGAAATCAAAAACTCTGAAATACCTGATGAATGAATCTAACTAATCAAGAAGCCCTGCAGGAAGTAGATGCCAGGATTAATGAGCCAGTGGTTTCACCATGCCATGCTGTTATTTCTTCACATAAATGCCCTCAGATGAGATTACCTTTGTCATGAAAAGGAGAAAAGGAAGGTTACATACTTTCAACTGACAGGTTAACTGCCATACCTCCATTACTGCAAGACACATTTTCATGTGCAGAGATTTTTATTCTGAAAAATGAAAATTTAAATACCACAACACAAATTAAACCACATTTTCATTTCTAAGAGCAGGGATCATTACTGCTTGTACAATAATATAATCCATGCTGCAATGTTACCTGATCCCTTGCCTTGCACAAACTTTCTTCCCTTATTAGTAATTGCTCAGTGATTGCAATCTCCAGCAGTGAGTAAGAGCAGATTCTGCCTTCCATGGGGATTTAAGCAGAGGAAGAGAGGAGAGAGAGAGTGTCAAAGCATTTCATCAAGAGAGCAAATGAAAGGTTCAGTGACATTATCTTTATGTATATTCCTTAGACATTAGGGGTGATGTTGTGTTTAGAGGAAAGTAGAATTACATGAATATGTGCCGAGGTGGAAATGAATCCATATATAAGAACATAAATCTCAGTCTACTTACACACTGGGTAGAATAGCTTAAGTCTAAAATGCACCTTAACATAAGCAAATAAGCACAGCTTGTAACAGCCCCAGTGCCTGGTGTTACCTACTTAGTCAGTAATAGGCTAATTGTTATTCAGCATAACTGTTCCTTCTCAATTTGTATGGAATTCATTCATTTATTTTGATGACTTTACGTGAATGAAGAAAAGCTGTTCATGTTGTTAGATAGAACTGGTTCGTGTTGTTTAATTTTTAGCTTTTAACATCAGCAAGATTGAGACTTTATAGTAAAATAATTCAGACAAAGCATGTAGCATATGTGAGTGAAGCCTGTGGTCTGCTTCCTTCCACCCATGTTAAACACATAAAAGCATCAGCTTAGACGTTTTATGCTGCAAAGCTTCAGCGGATGCTAAGGGTACATGTAATTTCAAAAATCTCCAGGACTCAGAACACAAGGATCTATTGCTATGGAAACAAATCAAATTTGTATCAAAGTTGTGTAGGATCAAAAAGCTTTGCTCATAACCAGGACTACAGTTGCATAGAATATGGAGGAAATGATGGATGTTCTAAGAGCGAGCATTAAGCTGAAGGACCTTTGTAAGGCCCCTTTCACAGAGCTGCAATGTTCAGTGTCAAGAGTTGGATCTTACAGGTTGTGTCTCAATCCCCTGCCCCCAGCCGGAAAGAGCATTTTTCTCCACCATTAAAAAGCACATCTTTTTTTAAGATCTTCCATATCACACTTTACGACATTCCTACATCATAAAGCTGTCTTGCTTATAGCAATATAAAGCAGCTGTAAAAATTATGTGCTTGTAAACAACCTTCCATACATTTGGAAGAAGCAGAGTGAGATTTGCACTCTTCTGCATGTAAGTGGAGATCTTTCGCCCTCCTGGCAGGCCACACTATGGGGAAGAGAACACTGTGGAACTGGGAAGACCAAGGGACATCCGAGCTGGCTGCTCCTCCCCTTCGACCACGTAAGGTCAGCGGTAGGATAGGGAGGCTGGAGGTACTCTAACCAGCTCTGCTCCGTAAGCAGCCTGCATGGCTGAACTACACCGAGCACGGACCTCAATCTCGGAGCCAAGCCCGGGCACAGAGGGGCAGCTGCTCTGCCCGAGGCTGGGCAAGGGACTAGAGGCATGGCTAGAAGGAGAGACAGAACACAGTGACTTCTTTTCCCAAGTGCTACTGTGGTATGGATTTTGGTGTGGGACCTGGCTTTCCCATCCTAGACTTCCTCAGGTGGAGCATCCTGGGTTGTTACAGCACCTGCAGGAGCAGACTCCTGCAGGAGGGCGTAGGGCTCTTTATTCAGGTGACTCCCAGAGGACTCACTTGTGGTCTGGATCACCAATAATTTATTCTGCTTTTATTTCTCTTTTAAATTAAATATGCATATGTAATATGCACTTTGGAGCGGGCAAGGACCCTTCTGCGGGTGCCTATGGAGTCGTGCACTCTCAGGTGTGTAATTAAGAGGTGTGTAATTGATGTACAAGGAGAAGAGATCTTAGAGTATTGCATAAAAGGCAAGGGCGAGGGGGAAGAAGAAAAAAAGAAGCCCAGACCAGGCTGTATGATGCTTGGCAATGTACTGCATTTCTTTTTCCCACCATATCAAAGTTTGCACGGGAGTAAAACGAGTTCTTTCTTTCATGGGGCTTGCTTTGCCAGCAGGCATGCCCTTATTTCACACTCTGAAAAAACTGATCATCTCTCTACTGCTTGCCTGCCCCAGCCTCCTGCTGACCCATTCTCCTTCATCCCTTGCCCTGCCCTGCTTCGCCACAGAACTTTTTGTTACTCACACTTTAAAGGCCAACCACACAGAAAGATTAACAAAAGTTTATTAATCATGAAGTATTAAAATTGTGACAAGTGAAAGGCATCAATGCAAAGTTAAGCAAGCAAACTATCCCCAAACTTGTGACAAAGGACTCAGTGAATACCACAGAAGGAAGTCCTGTCTATTTTTTTTTTTTTTGCCTGCAGTTGAAGACACCTCTCATATCTCACACGCCACATCAAAATCTATAATTCTTCATATCACATACTGAAAATGATTTTATTTATCCATTCACATTAACTTGATATAAACGTGTCCGGAAAAGTCAAGTAATATGTTTTATATTAGCTCAAACATTTATTAAGTAACCCAAAATTCAATAAATAAGCACAGACAATAAGTTAAAACATATCACGAATCGACCAGTATGTAACAAGAATGCTTTATCTACACAAAACATCCTATTTCACATCGTTTGTTCATTCCTCCAGCGGCCCTGCCCTGCGGCGGGGTGACCGGCACATGCAGGCGGGCGGGCCGCGGGGCCGAGCCGGGCCAGGCGGGGCGGGGGGCGCGGCGGCGCCTCCGCCGGCGCTGCGGAGGGACAATAGCAGCAGGAACGTAAATAAATGCGTAAATAAAGGTAGGGAGGATCGGCAACTCAACTGTCACGAAATCAAAGATCCGAAAAAGGGAAGCGCTCTTGCGCGCTTTTTTCTTCCCCCTTTTATCCCCTTTGTTTTTTACAAAAAGAAGCTTTTAAATTTTTTTTTCTTTTTAACCCCATCACATTCGCTGTCGCTCATTAATGCTTAATCAAAATGGGTTTGATTCTCTCTGGGGTCTCCGTGCCTTTTCGCGAACCCGCCCGGCCGTCCCCCGACGGCGCCCTCGCGGCGGAAGGAGCCGGCGGCAGGTCGCGGCTCCTAAATAAACCACAAAAAATTATGAAACAGAAACGCATTTCTTTGCAAAGCCAAAGCCGGACGGGCGGACGGCGGGAGAGCCGGGTCGTGGCGACGGAGGGCGGCAGAGCCGGGCTCGGGGCGGCCGCGGGTCCTCCCGCCGGGCGGGGGGACCGGGGGGCACAGGGGGCGCGGGGGATGCGCGGGGGCAGAGGGGCTTGGGGAGGGTCGGGGGTGTTTCTCGGCCCACAAACCAGTCTGTTGGTGTCGGCCATTAGGTGAAACTCATGGAGACTGTGTGCTCTAGTGCTTTGCGGCGGAGGGAGGCGATGCTGGTTCCCCGCCACACGTCGCTGCTGTCCGGGGAGCTGCAGAGCTGGGGCGAGCCCGTCACGTTGCTGGGGCCGGGCAGGGAGGCGGGCACCATGCCGGGGAAGGCGGGCTGGTAGAGGTGGGACTGCAGCCCGGCGCCGTTGGAGCCCGCCAGGCTATTGGAGAGGCCCATGGAGTTGGGCGGCGGGCCGGCCGCCAGGCTGCACTGGGACAGGGACTGCGCCATGGCTTGCTGCCGTCCCAGCGCCGGCGGCAGCGGCAGCTGCGACACGCCGGGCATGGCGGCGGCGGCCCAGCGCGTGTCGTTGGCGTGGAAGGAGCACAGGCTGTCCCCCATGGCGGCGGCGGCGGCGGCGGCGGCCGAGGGGAACTGCGGCAGCCCCGGCGTCGGCAGCAGCGTGCCCGGGGCGCGGAACACGTTCGTGGTCTTCTTGCGCTTCTTCCACTTGGCGCGGCGGTTCTGGAACCAGACCTGCGGGCGGCGGGCAGCGACACGCTCCGTTAGCCACCACCTCCCCCCGCAGCCGGGAGCCCCGGCCGGACCCCCGCCCCGCTCCCGCCGCCCCTCCGCTGCGCACCCGCAGCCCCACGCCATCGCGGGCTGACGAAACCTGAAACTTTTCATCATGAAAGCGATCGATTTGTCCGTCCTGGGCGGGAGACTTCAGGAGAGGAGCCTGGCCTTCCCACGGAAAAAAAAAAAAACCAAACAAAACAAAAAAACAAAACAAAACAAAACAAAAAAAAAACCACCAAAAAAACCCCAACACGAACAGTCTACGGCTCTGGGCCTTGCGTGGACGCGCCCCTGCCCCGGGCCAGCCAGGAAACCCTCGCACCAAACCGCCCGCATTTGGGTTTAAAAAAACACCAAAACATAACAAAACCAAACCTATAGTAACAAAACCAGAGGTGGTTTAGGTGAGTGGCAGGGATGGTTTGGTGGGTCTCGCCGCACCGCGGCCGAAAGCAACCGGGACAGTCGTAAGCCGGGATAAAGCGCGTCCACCTGAAATCCGAGGGAGCGCAGTGCCCCATCCTGCCGGATTCCACCCTCTCAGACTCCATAGGCGGACTGAGAAAGGCGGAGGCCAATTAGCGGGAATGAACGGCCGTAAGGGAGCTAAATATTATATGAATAATCGAAAAATCGCGTTCAATTATGTTTTAGGGTTAATAGTCAAATTGCGGCTACAAAATCTTTTTATGTTTCATGGTTTGCTGGTGGTGTAAAGAATCTCCATCAGGTCTGATCGCCTAAGTTCATAGCTACGCTACATATGCTTTTAAAATGTGAATGTTTCCAGTTGAAAACTGGTGCATGACAGATTAAAATGCAAGGAAAACCTGGGGGAGATTTTGAAAATGCACACATGACAACTCTAGAAATATATTAACCATGAGCATTTGGCAACTTTGAACTCCTTTTAAAATGCAACTAGCCCCTGAAAATTATTAATACAACAGTGAGAATCTAATGGAGGTTGGAATCTAAAAACCTACCTTGATGATATCTGCTGTTACATTAATATAGACATACTGTAAATGTATTTTAAAATATATAGCCCATTTAATTCCCCAGCTATAAACGGGTGAGAGAGAGTGAAAGCAATAGAAAGGGAGACAATATCACTTTTGTTTTTCTTCTTCTTTTTAAATGTTCTTTTTATTTCTTTTTTTTTTCTTTTTATTTCTTTTTCTTTTTTTCTTTTAAGAAGCCAAAGCTTTATGAAGATCTCATTGGAATCCAGCAGATGATTAATGTGAAGATTTGGTAGGAAATCTGGAGAGCTGTATTAAAGCTCAGATCTCAGGTTCATTTCGATCAGCCAGCCGTGAACTCTGGGCCGAATTCATTACACTTTAATAGTGCTGGGAGAGGAAGAAAATGCAATTTCTCATTCCATTAGAAAACTAGAAAATACTCTCAGCTTGTCCCCTATTAAGATGTGGCAGGTGACGGGACCATTGTGGGGGACACGGTCAATGGAATTACAGCACATTATTTTTGTTCATATAAAATATTGGAAGGCAAGCCTGACTGTGCAGAAGTTATTTCACTGATTTAGTTTTTATGTAAATAAAATATTGAAAGTTAATTAATCCGTGCTAGAGACTAATGATTATGCTTATTATATTGCATTTGATCGCGTAATTTGCATGATTCTCGCATTGCTGCTTAATAAGCCATTCCAGGTTATAAATAATTCTGAAATTGGTTTCTAATAATGGCATGCTATAAAAAGAATGGTTTTATTACAGCAGCTTGAAAAGCAGAGCAATATCAGATGTGGAATTGGACTCCCGTTTAAGCATCAGCCAGCTTAATAATTATTTAAATGTATCATATACATTAAATACAGATCTAAAATGAGGAAAGTGGTGATTTATCCTAGCATCTAAAACCCTTAAAAACATATACAGCCTCTATAAATTAAGCATTTGGAGCATTCCTTAATCAATGTGGAGTCCATGTACTAAAAGGAATGTGTAGGCTATCTATTAACGGTAAAGAAAACTGTAAAGTACTCATATAAGAACATAAACTAATTATTATTTAATTTAAATTTGATCAAGGACCAGTGATACATCGGGTTTTGAAGTAAATATATTAAATATTTTTGCTTTAGATTACATAATGTTAATCATTTTGAAATGTTAATTAAGAAGGTTATGTTGATCTGATTACTTTTTAAATTACAGAACATTATTGTAAAAAAAATTTGAATTGACACTCTATTAAACTGTTTTTATCAGCAGTCTCGAGCTATTAGCATTGGTTTAAGATTATGCCAAGGCCATTAAAACACTTTGTCTTTCTTTCTACGAATTTCTTTGATGTGCTGTTAGAAAATAACTATTTCCATTTTATATTTTACTTCATTTACCACACTCCTAATATTGAAATTGGTATCATTAACCTTTGGGAAACCCAATAAAGTTTAATAGACCTCGTTTTCTTTTTTTTTTTCATAGAGTCAGTTGTCCAATTATATTTTATTTGTGAATCTAATTTCTTTTTTAATTTAAACTAATTATAGTTCTGTGTAGGCTGAGTCAAATTGTTTTACTTTTTAAAAGCAGACGTGCTTTTTCTGTCACATTCAAGAACGGAATCTGTTTCCCTTCATAAAACGTTCATTTAGGGATTTCTCTTCACGTGTCTTTATTTAGCTGAGGAGCCTGTGCTTGCCGATAGGGATTTTGAACAGTGCCTGCGCTGAAGTGCTTCAGCAGCGGCAGTCCCGGTGCACTGTACCGAGCCCGGGTGCGCATCCCACAAGTGCCTCTATTGTGCAGCCTTTCGTTCCTCGGCGTGGACTCGCCTAGAAAGTCGCTAAAATAACCTTATGCACAAAAAAGCTGCGTCTGAGCAGTCTAGCGCTTTGAACCTTCTCCCCCTTTACCAAATTTCGTTTACATTTATTTGCCTAAATAGTTTCCTACTGTTCTGTGTGCGCATATATATATATATACACACATAGACATATGTATATGTGTGTGTATATATATATATATGTCTGTGTACATATATATATATATATATATGTATTTTAGAGAACAAAGTGCACCCTAGATGTTGAAGTTACTCACTACTCCCGCCGTTCCCAGGCATTCTAAAAGCCAGTATGGGGAAAGTCCGAGTCCAGACACAGCTGGCTTTTATCGAAGTGCCTTTTTACCAGCCGATATGCCTTCCCTCGCACCCCACCTCGGCTCTCAGGGCGGTGGGCTTTGGCGGACGCCCCTTCCCGGCGGTGCCGCCGCCGTGTCACCATCAGCACCCTGGACAGCGGCCCCGCGGTCGCCACCGGACTCTGTTCCGGTGGAAAAGGAGTCCATCCCGGCAGGTTCGGCTCGACTCTTAGCGCCGGGCTATTGCGAGGACTGAAGCCGTTCTTTTCGGCTGACCCTCCCCAGACTCATTGCAGCCGCGGGTCGGGCCGTGGGGCTGAGGGAAGGTCAGCCCACGCCCCGCTCGGGACCACCGTGGGTAGGATAGAGGAAAAGGGGACACCCCAAGGTGACACTTTTGCGGAAAGGGGAGCAACGCATGTCTGGTTTCAAGGATTTCTGACCAAACTGTTGCTTTCAGGGGTGGGTTATTTACCCCGCCGTCGGGCTGAGGTTTGGGGCACCCGCCCCCCTCCCCGATGCGCCTGGCCTCGCCGCCGGCCGTGCAGCCGTCGGTGCGACCGGGGAAGGGCCGGCAGGCAGTGCGCGGGGGCGGCTTTTCATACCTGCACCCGGGACTCGGTGAGACCGATGCGCAGGGCCAGCTCCTCCCGCATGAAGATGTCCGGGTAGTGAGTCTTGGCGAAGCTCCTCTCCAGCTCGTTGAGCTGTGCTGGCGTGAAGCGAGTGCGGTGCCGCTTCTGCTTCTGCTGACCCTGCTGCTGCCCGGCCTGGCTGGAGTTCTGGCCGCCCTGCTGGCCTTGCTGCTTGTCAGGGTCTTTGGCGCTGACGGCTAAGGAGCTGGGGTTGGATCCCACCGTGGTGATGTCCTCTCCCGGCAGCAGGGTGGTCCCTTCTACCGTGTCCGAGTTGGGAGCCATGTCTCCCGGGTGTCCCCCCGGATCCGAGCCCCCGACGCCCAGCCGGCACTTGACCGCCTCCCGGTGTCCCAGCAGCTCGGCCGCGTCTTTCATCCCTGCGGAAGCAAAGGAGCGGCGGTCACTCGGCTGCAGCTGAGCATAGATCCATCAGAGCCCCTCTCCCGTGCACTGAACTGCAGGGAGACATCCAACCACCGCCACCGCCTCCCCCCGCCGTCCCCGGCCGCCCGCCCGCCAGACCCGCAGCCCTGCTCGGCTCCACGGCGCGCAGACACCCTGGCCCGGAGCGACCCGGGCGGGGGAGAAAACTTTACATCGAGCAGCTCCTCTTCCCGCTGAAATAGCCAGTTCCCTGCCCGGCCTTCCCTTGCAAGACCAAGGGAAGGGAAGAGGAGGACAGCAAGTTTTCACGGGTTCAACTTGGGTTTTCCAGCCGAGCTGGTAGAAGAAAGACACGGAGAGAAAGAAATAAGGCTCGAACCGCCCTGTTGCCGGGAGCGTTACCTCCCCGACAGATGCGCGGGGACCACGGTCAGTCTGGCCGATCTTTTCCCTCTCCTCCTTCCGCTTCTCTAAACAAACTCATGAATATCCATAAATAGATAGATAAAGATATTTCTCCCTTCTATTTCTCTTTCTTTCTTTCTTTCTTTCTTTCTTTCTTTCTTTCTTTTTCTCTTTTTTCTTTTTTTTCCTTTTTTTAAAAAAAAGGAGGGAGAAAAGCAAACGGGCGAGCAAGAAAAGGCCACCCAGAACTCTGTAAACACCATAGAGCTCATCTGTCCTAAAATAATAATCACCATAATAATAATGTGTAGGTATGTATATAAAAACGGGGGAGAGAAAAATTAAATGATCCACAACTCACTGTAGATCTACATACACCGTAGGTCTCACTCTCTTCTTTTTTATGTTAAATCAAATTAAACTTTAATACAGTACAATTACTTTTAAAGGAATTAGCCCATTTAGAACGCATTAAGGTAAAATAAGGAACAAATTGTCAATTTCCTGCCCCGGCTTCCTCCCCGCTCGCCGCCGCAGCCGGTGCAGCCGCCGTAGGGCGGGGGGGTGCCGGGGGAAACTCACCGAGACGGGCGTCCAGGAGGTCGGCGTGAGACAGCATCGCGCACCGCTCCAGGGCGAAGGCTGTTCCCCCCCAAATTTTAGCGGCCTTAAGTTATTTAAAATAGATATAAGATATGAGATATATATATATAGATATATATATATATAGATCGTCTAAATGAAAGAAAATTCGGTGTGTGGTTAAAAAGGGGGTCTCTTGCATTATAATGTCCTTTAGAGAGACGGGGAGGTGCTTAACACTTCAATGAACCCGTGAGCAGCTCGGCGCGGGGACCAATCAGGAGGGCAGCCTGCAAATGTCAGCGCCCGGAGCGCCCCGCTCCGCCCGCCCGCCGCCGCCGCCCAGGCCTCCCGCCGCCCCGGCCCGCAGCGCGCCCGCGCTGCCTCACCCTGCTCCGCTCGCCCTGGCCGCCCGCCGTCTCCTTCTCTCCTTCCCTTCCAAACGCACATTTGCCACACTCGTCCGCTCCGGGTCGCCCCTGATTTATCGGCTTTTATTGTTTTTAATCCTCCTCGGAGCGCACCCTCTCACCGATCGGTCTCCCGAGGGTCTCTCAAGCTCAGAGCCCGCCGAGGGCTGCGAGCGGGGGAGACGGGCGGCGGGGGTCGGGCAGCGCCGGCCCCGCTGGCCGGCGGCCCCGGGGAACGGGAGCGGCAGGGCAAACTGCAGCCAGGCTTTCACCCACGCGAGCCCCGACGGCTGCTGGGCGTCCAGGAAAGAGAAACTTGCCCGAGTTCCCGCAGCGGGCCGTGCTGCACAGGCTCGCTGGCCCCCGGGGCTGCCCGCCACCTCGGCCCGGCCCCGCTCGGAGCGGAGGCAGAGCGCACCGAGGGGCAAGGGAGCCCAGCGCCACGCGTCCCGGCCGCCCGGGCAGCTCTGCCTCCCTGCCCGGGATTTTAACGCCCTTAAACCCTATTTTTCGGGTAAAGTTTCCAAGTTCGGCTAGCCTACAAACTCAGCTTAAAGCAGTAAATAAAGTTAAATGCTTTTTATTTTCCTCTTGAATATATTAAACTACTTGAACAATTTAAAGTGCTTTGCAGAAGTGAAGCGAACCATTTCTAATGTTCTGATTTTTCAAAGCCAGCCAACAACAAAGTTTAGATTAGTAATATATTTCTAACCAGAGTAATTTTCAAGATCATTAGGCATTTATGTAATTAGTGCCAAATCTATAAGCTTTTATTACGATTATTAGAGTAAAATCAGTATAAATTTGTACTAATTTACTACTGTTTAGACTTGGCTGTCAAGCCAAGAGGTTCTTATTGTAAATGATAACTGAGGAAATTAAGTGCAAAATTCTGTACCATTTCTGATCCGCTCCTAAACAATCCGTTTCAATTGTATTTGTAGCAGAACATAATGCCCTTTTAAAGTTATTTGACTTGTATTTTTATTTGCAAAACAAGAAAAATACCCTCTACGCGGGCACAATGAAAACTGATATTTACTACTTCCAACTTGATTAACATTGATTTTTAATTCAAAAGTGATGCAATTAAGATTATTCATTTAGTGCAAATAAAGCTTCCACCAAAAAGCGAGCCCAGTGAAGTCTATGTTAAATAAAACGGAGCCAATGGCTTTTTTTTCCGCCATCCAATTGACTTACAAGAAACACTGTAAATACTGCATGCGAACAGATGCAAGAGTGGTTTTGTTTGCAGCTCAGATGTGCAGGGGTTTCGGCAGAGACTGAAGGAGACAAAGGAACCGGCCGACCGATCTCTAGGGCAGTTTTGCTGCCTTTTTTTTTTCCCTCCTCCCAGCTCAGGCTACATTGACTCAATTCAGCTTTCGAGACCTCGGTCTGTTGCGAAGAACCTGGGTACTCGGGAACGGCCGCTCAGAGCAGGGAGAGAGACCCAGAGCCGGGCCACAATTTAGCCGGAGACAGAGAAAGAAAGAAAGAAAGGAGATGGAGGTGATGTGGGAGTTTCGGGATTATTCTTTTTCCCCGGCTGGATGGGTGACTGCGGAGATAGCACATTCGCTGTGCTTTTTTCCTTTGAAAATTATTCTCTGTGTGCAGCCGCAGGGCAGGAGGGGAAGACCTGGCGGTGGAAACTGCTGGGAGGTGTGCCCCGGCCCGCTGCCGGGACCGGCGGAGTCGCTGGGGAGACGGGCCGGAGGCGCGGGGGCGACGCGCAGCCTTTCTGGCCGTGGCAGCCTGGCCCTGCCCGGGCCGGGAGTGCCCCGGCCCGCTGCCGGGACCCGCGGAGCGGAGCCGGCGGAGTCGCTGGGGAGACGGGCCGGAGGCGCGGGGGCGACGCGCAGCCTTTCTGGCCGTGGCAGCCTGGCCCTGCCCGGGCCGGGCTGAGGCGAGCGGCCAGGGGCTGGCCGGGCCGTCAGGGGCTCAGCTGCAGCCGCATGCATCGGCACAAGTGTGCGGCGCTCGAGGTGCCCGCGGCCGGCTTCTGCCGAGCGCGCCGTGGGCAGGGTGGCAAGCGTGCGTGTGCATCTA
>NW_024372147.1:16469185-16491685 GCF_014805655.1 Passer montanus
AAAAATGCGGGGAGGCTGTGCTTGGCAGCAGGGGAGAAGAGAGCTCCAGGAGCACTGATGGCCCCTGGGTTGAAGACTTGTCCTGTTCTACCATATTCTACCATGGAGAGGTGATTTTTTTTGTTTGATTTTCTTTTGGTGTTTTTTTTTTTTTTTTTAGTTGTTTTGGATTTTTTTTTTTTACTGACTACCTCTGTGTTTTCACTGTAACAGTCTCTGTAGTCTTAAGGTGTTTACTATATATATATATATATATATTTAAAGATAGATATACATACATGCCCATCCAAAACACTGGCATTTGTTTCCCTTTTTGCTACTCTGTACAACAATGGAGTGCCAGCACCAGGCAGACTCTAGTACAGGATATCCTGTTGGCAGTACCTATATTTATGACCATAATCATGTTAGTTCTAAGGGACAACTCTTCAGGCTGTTGTTTGGTTGGTTTTTTTCTTCTAGAAGAAAATGTTTTTCAGTTTTCAATATTTGATTCTGTTGAGAGAAATTGCAGATAATGTGTAGGAAAAAAAAATCAGGATTGTCAGGAGACTCTCTTACTGGTTGGAAAATTATAAATGTTTTCTCAACAAACACTCTTTTTGAGTTCTTGGGTTTCTACTATTTTCAGAACATTTCTACCATTGTTTGTTTAGTCTGTGTTCTCTTTTCTGCGCCGACACAAAGCTTTTGCCTGCACATCTCTCTCCTCCTGGCCAGTGGTTGATAGTTCAGCCATGGTTTACAGTGTTTGAAATTCTGCACAAAGAAGCATCTGTCTCCTAAAGTTGTCATGAATGTGGTACAGTTTTCTAATGCTTCAGCTGTAGCAAGGACTTGCAAAACCTCAACTAAGTCTTGTGGGTTTCCTCACATTTAAATCTAGCTGTTCCTTCTCAACTGAAAACACAGGCTATCCACGGGAGGTGTTTACTGTAAGCAGAGTGCCACAAGGTAAGCTGAGAGCCAGCGCTCAGAATTTTGCATCTTCTGTTGCTGGGGAAGATACAGGATGGGAAAATCAGTTTTTCTTTATGCTCCAGTTGAGAATAAGGTAGGAGATTTTGTAATGGGCAGAAGGTACTTTGTGTGTTGGGAGAAACAATGTGTTTGGGGAACTGCAGTATGATAGAGAAAGTATTTTATTAATCTGTAGAATAGTGACCAGACATGAAATTATTAGAGCCTTGAAACCTCCTTTGCCTGACCCTGACTGAGAGAAGACTCTTGTGCCCATGGTCTTGTGATTGCAGGTGCCTCATTGGTGACAAGCATGGGTGGGACGGCTTCCAGTCAACACAGAGGAGCAATAACGTGCCACAAGCGTGGTGTCTGACTAGGTTTATCCTCTCTTGGCATTAATGAAGTCTACTCTAGGTGAATTACTTTCTGCCTAGAATAATAGTTATTTCTTTAATGGTAATAACTATTGGGTGAACTTCTATCAGTGTGCACCTGAGAGATGTGGCATGAAAGAGTTTGACATGATAGACACAGAAAATGCAGAACATGATGGCAGTAGTGCCATCTTGTAAGACTGGGCTGAAAGTGGCCTTTTTCAGTGAGTCCAGGAACTCTATCATAATTACTGCTTTTTTCATGCTCAGATGGGCAATGTGAGAGTGGTTTTCAAATGGAAGTGCTGGGTTTTCTTTTTTAGTATTGGAGGCAAGGGTAGTGTTCGTAATTTCCACTCTTTGAGGGTGATGAACTAGAGTTGTGTGTTGGGGTGTCCAAACTCGGAAGATACCAGAACCCTGTGTTGGGCTTGGTTGCTGGTAATCAGCAAATCAAGTCTCCTTGTGCAATGCTGATCTCTCTGAATGTTAAAAAAAGTTGTGTTTCCTTCTTAAGCCACATCATTTACAGCTAATGAAGCAGTGAGGGGGTGCAGGAGAGAGTCTATTGCAAGGGATGGTGACATGCTGGGGGAGGAAACCTCCTTGCAAATGGCCTTCCTTACTTTAGATGGCTCCCAGCTGTCACTGCTCTCCTCTCCTGTGCTGTCCTCAGAGTGTGCCTGGTTTTTGCTCTGCAGGGAGAAAATTAGAGAGACAGAGTTAAAATAGCCTGATACAGTCAGGATGAGTGTGTTCCTTTTTGAATTCAATGTTTGAAAACAGTAGTGGGCTCCTTGGATTGCTTATTGAGATTCTTAGTGGAAATAAGAGCTCAAGGCAGGCCAGTTTCCATGTAAGCATTGGTTAAATTCTCTTACCTAGTTGTAGCTCAAAAGGCAGTTGAAAGGTTGAATGTTTTGTCTTGTAACATCTCTATAAGGTTTCTATCCTGTGATTGAAAAGAATGTTATCCTTATCTTGCCATGGTTCTATTTTCAGCACAGTGTATGTGGTTTTGAACAGCTTTGGGTTTCAGAAGGCAGGGTGATTCTCTCTTTGGATTGAGGTATGCATTTGGATTAATCTTCAGCCTGTAGTCCAGAGTTAGCATCCAGAGTTAGCTTAACTAGCAGGCAACAGACAGCTCATTCAGCTCATTCCTCTTCATCCTGCCCTCTCCTGTCCACCTGGGCACTTAATCAGATTTACCACCATTCACAACCTCGGTTCTAGTGCAGAAGAATTTAAAAAACAGCTGGAGATTTCAAGTACCTTTCATGTGTTAATCTTGCAATGTGTGTGATTTTTCTCTTGTAAGGGAGTAATTGCTTCTGGTTGGTTAACAGTATTAACTACCTGTATTATACTGGCATAATCCTGAGATGATTAAGGTCTGTGCTTAAAACAGTCAAAAACTCCTGAAGCTTGTATGTAAACTTAAAGTTCAGTTTACACTTCAGTGTAGTTTGTTCACTTATACCAGAGGACAGAAGTATGAAAATGAAATAATCATGACATCACCACTGGGAGAACAAACTTGAAACACTTAGGTTTTTGTGGGGGTGTTTTGGAATTTTTTTGATATGGAAAAGTGAAGTAAGGATTGGAGAGACAAATTAATTTTCTGAATAACAACCAAATGAAACTGCAGTGCTATTGGTAACTTGTCCTTGTAATAGTGGTCTACTACTCTGCCTAGTAATCTAAGACAAGGTACAGTTTATCCCTCTGGCGAGTCAAGCATCTGCACAGTGCGGGTTTTCCTTTTGCCTGCAGACCTGTAGAGCATTCTCTACGTTTTCCTGTTTGAGCTTCCTGAAGGAGATATAAACTGGGAAGTGAATTGTGTATTTCTGAAGGAACTCTATGTGAAGAGTAGCATATATCTTTGACATTAAGCCAGCTATGAAGTGCTTTTAATCATAGGCAGCTGATGATGTAATTTTTGAGTGAAGTTTGGTATTTGGATGTCTAAATAGAGTATTGGTCTAGTTCTAATTGAGTTTTTTTATTAGAAGTTAATTGGACCCTTTCTGAAAGGTGTTGCATTTGGTGCAGAAGGGACTGGAATCTTCTGTTTATCCAGAATGTTCAGTTTTGAAAAAAATTTACCATTCTTACCTTGATCCTCATTTCTGTGAAGTGTTGTGATGTTGCTCTGACAGCACTCCTCTTAATGGTAAGTTTAATGAAAGGAGTTTTGATGTCAGCTCAGATCTAGGCTCCTTTGAAGGGGCTAGTAGTGAGGATGTGGGTTCTGCCCTCTTGCCCTGGCACAGTGAAGACCTAATATGATGGCTTTTTAGGTCTGTCTTTCTATAAGCTCAATGATATTTAGAAATGGACAAGGTTCACCAGCTTACTTTGTGTAGGCTGGTGAACAGTGTATTGGTATTGTTGCTAATTACCAATTTAAAATTGGTTTGACCAAGTAATCTGAGGTTTGTTAGCTTTGGTGTGAAAATTGCTTCATTTTCATCACTTCAAAAGCTTTTCTTTCCTCCCCACTGGCTCCATCTACTGTGTCTGAGGATACATGTGGAATTTCAGATGTCTTCCAAGTGGATTCTCATGAGTACATGGTAGCCAGAAATTGCCAATTGACTCAATATTCCTTGAATTGGTGGGCAGCACTCCAAAAATAGCAAACAAAATGAGAGTTTATTACGGGCACGTTAAAAAACAAATGGTTTCCAAAGTTCAGTATATAGCAGTTGTATATTTTTATATATCTGTTAAAAACTTTAGTTTCAGTTATAACCTTCTTAATTTAAAAAAGTATAAAACCTAAGTTTACAGCTGTTTAATTTGCTTAACAAAGAATGTTTAGTTCATTGCGGGTTTTTTTCCCCCACACTGTTAAAAAGGCAGTCTCCTCCCTCATGCTGGTTAGATTCCTTATAGCAATTTTATTTTAATGTGATAAGTGGTATTTGATGCATTCATGGAGGTGAGGTCTATCAGTAGGCACTGGCCATGATAAAATCTTTGAGGAAGGAAGCTTCTTAATGCACTGGTTTCTCTGACAAAGCTTCCTAGTTGTCATCAAGGATTACAGTTATACTTGTTATACTTGTCTTCCTTTGAGTTTTGGCTACTGGTTTTGTGTTCCCCACATATACCCCAGCTCAAGTGTGAGAATACAGCTCCCTGCTCCCATCACAAAATGCAATGGAGGTTCCTTCATTTGGGAAAATGGCAGAAGTGTGAAGGGTGCATGTTTACCCTCAGGAAAACTGCAGTCCTGCACAACACGTTTTTTTCCTGACTTCTGCTGATGGCAGAATGACTAGGGAAAAGACCCCTTGGTCAGGTCTGGTATCAGGAGCTGTTCTGGCTTCTTACAAATCCTGTAATGTTCTGGGTGTTAAGTGTTCAAACCTTCCTTTCATTGGTTCGGTTTGGTGCCTAGGTATTGTGTAAGTGATCTGAGAAAATGAAACATAACTCATTAGTTCTTTTATGGAGGAACTGATTTTTACACTTCATAAAATGTGAAGTTTATCTTCTGTGTTGAAAACAGAAGACGAGCCAAATCTGATCAATTGGTTTTGAAAGATACTCTATTCGTTTACAAATGAAGTATTTTTTACTCATTTTTAACCTGCTCCTTTAGAAATGTGTAGAAGCTGTAACAGAGCAGAAAGCTGAGTCACTAAAAGCATCCAGAGGAATTTAATTTTATTTTCATCAACTAATCTACCCACTCATATCTATCTGTGTAAACTAATTACTTTTTTAATTAGGTAGCCTTTTTGATTGCTTATGGAGAGCTGTGGTGAAATTTACTGCTAATTATGCAGGGGCAGAAGGAGGCCTCTGGATTGTTAGGAAAGATGAGAAAATTTTATTTCCTTTTGTTGAAATGGAGAGCAAGTAGTAATTGATACATAAATAATGTGCTTATTTTTCCAATTTCAACCTATTCAGCCTCTGTTAACCTTATTAATTGAGGCTCTTTCTGTGGGTTACTGGGTTTCCTTCCATCTAATGTAACATCTACAGTAACTTCAGAACAGTAAGAAAACAAAACTGTTATAGAAGTTTTTCTGCTTTCTTTTAAAGGTAATGTTAATGTTGAGTGGTTCTAGAGTGGTGATGTTTGCCCTGAAATGCTGGCTGCTGAGATGTGCTAGCCAGCAGTCTGCACAGTTCAAGAGCTGATTTTTTTCACTGTGGTTAAATTTGTATTCAGAAAACTGGGGAAGGTGGCAATTACACATCCCTTTTGCCATCACCTTTGAAGTCCTAACCCCATAATTTGGATTTATTATGAGCCCTCTGTTACATGTGGTAATAGAGCATAGCCAAGACTGCACATGGAAGGGAACCCAGAAGTGGTTCTCCTTTGTATTTTCTATTCAGTGTCCTTCGAAGTGGGTTCACTTGAGAGATCACATGTGAGCTTTGTTAAGATGGTTAGGCCATAGACAAAACATTTTCTTCTCCCTTCCCTCAGCTTGTAGTCCTACTTTGCATCTGTATGAACAGTGAGACCTTGAACTAAATTTTCTACTTCTCTTGCAGTTTTTTCAGCAGGGCCCACAGTTCACTTCTTACCTTGCAAGTTCCATCCTTCTGATTTCAGCTATACTTCAAACTTGCTTCTGTCTTTGCCCTGAATGAGCTCATTTGTGCACAAATTAACACATAAAATAAAATGACAAGTGGGAACCTGAAGTATTTTTGATATTGTGTGTGTTTGATGAGTGTTCAGAAACATGAATAGGAAGTGGAAAGTCAGAAAAAATTAGTTCATCTGGTCCTTTCATTAAGGAAGAGCATTTTCACCTTGACTGCCCTGAGTTGTAATGTGAAGTGCAACATCTGAAAAGTCAGGCAGGTATCACTGAATTGTCTCCTTTGAGGGGACTCCTGGGATCTCTTCTGTGCTGTATTCAAAGTCGTTAATTTCAGCTGTGTAACAACTCTATTGTATTTTTGAGTGTGGAGGTAAGTGTTGTTGAGAAAGGATGAACGCTCATCCACCTTGTGATGCTTTTCCCTCATGTGTAAATATGAGGCAGGATCAGCGGTCCAAGTGTCATGAGTGACTGAGCTGCCTGGTCAAGAGAAGACCTCTAGGAAGGCAGCTCCAACAGCCTCCACAGGCAGTCTGTTCCAGAGCTTCATTTGTCTTAGTTGTTTCCTAAGGAAGAAACCTGTCCAATGTTTTCCCCCTCTCATTGTAACGCAAGCTTATTATCTTACTTGGTCTGCCAAGAAGAAGTTATTATTTTCCTCTGTAATTCTGTTTATGCTTGAAGATTATTACCACTGCTACCCTCAGTGTTTTCCAGGCTCAAATGTCTGGATTTGTTCCTTCTTTTGCATTCACCATTTTTCAGTCTTTTTAGTAGTTTTCACTGTTTTCCTCTGAATCCTTATTTGTTCATCCCTTTTAGTTGCAGCTACTAGCTGCAGTAATGCTTCTAGATAAAACCCTTCTAGTAAGGAGTGTAAAGGTTGTTGCCCATGTCTTATGAGCTAAACTAATGTTTTGCGTATAATACACTAAAATTCTGTATCTCTCATATATGGTGTCCAGTGTTTACTTTTTCCTATGTTGGTGCAGTAGAAAATTGCTGCTGCCATGTCGAAGTTTGCTTTATTTTCTTATTTAAGTATGTCCTTACTAAAAGAAGTATTTTAAATTTTCTCCAGTTTGTCAGGAACCTTTTGACTTCTGATATTATCCTTGAAGATACTGAACACCCTTGTATCACCCACATATTAAATGCACACACTTGCTATTCTACTTCTTTCATCATACAGGTCTGTTGAAGATCACCCTTTTGGGGTGATCAGACCATCCAATTTTAGTAGTAGATTCTTGGTGATTGCCCAGTCTTAAGAAGCTGTGCAGCCACCTGTGATACTAATATGGCAATTCTGAGGACCCAAGTCTATCAGGAGTAAGTGTGGCTCAGTTACTGAGCATCTTCCTTGATCTGAACCTCTTGAGTTAGACCAAGGACTTGAAGTCTGTCCCCCACCCCTCATGCCCCAAATATTAGAATGCATATTGACTGCAGGTCTGTTGAAAGGTTTCACCCAGTGATGCGGAAAGTGGGTTGCCAAAACAGGATATTGTTATAGGGAAATAGAACAGCTCTCTGTGGTTTAGGCTTTTTGTGGATTTCACTCAAAATACTTGTATACAGTTAGCTTTTCCTTCTCCTAAAGTATGTTGGCAGTCTGAAAACATGCTGCTGTCCCTTCAGAAGTTGGACAGTTCCAGAGGCATCTGGAGACAAAGTATTTTCAGGTGTGAACATACGTACCTTGATTTTCATCAGGGAGGCTGGCTACTTCCTGTACTATAGAACATGCTCATTTTTAGAGAACTTAGTGGTAGGGCAGAGTATCATCTTGGTCCATGATGCAGTAGTAGGGAGCTAGGAAATGGCTTGGACAGAGACATATTAGGCAAACATGAGAAATCACTCACTCTAGAAACTACTGCACTAAGAAACTTTCCCTAAAGGTTGTGTGGTAGTTAGAGGCCATGTGACTTTCATTCTAAATGCCAGCTTAAGCCGTGTCACAATCCTACTTGCCTTCAGCCACTATAGGTCACACCTGTTTAGCTTTCATATGCATTGCTTGTGGTACTCAGCAACTACACATCATTTTTGTTTGGGCTTGTTTTCCAGAAGTGTGTATTCTTTCTTCTTCTCAAGAGAAATTTTTATTTTAAACCCTGCTTTACCCAGCAGACTTGGCATCTCCCTACACTTCCTTTTTAGCTCAGCATTTATTCACCACACTCCACTCAATGGCTGCAAGCACTCATGCTGCCATCTCTTAGCTGAGACACACAATCCACTTTGTGCACTCCAGCCACCTTTCCCAGTGAAGGTCATAGAAGAAACTGGGTGAAATGAGTATCCAAAGAAACCTTTTCTTCAAGAGAAGTTCATATGTGCTGTGACCCAGGCAGTGTCCACTTGGCAGTTCCATGCCTAAAACACAATGCTGGTAAGAATATACACATGCTCTCTTACGGAACTGTACTGTCAAAACAGGTTTCAGCTTTTAGCCCTCTACGGTACTGGTCTGGGGTCAAAAGTAGATCATTCTGACTGATTCAATCAGCAGTCTTTTGGTGCTGATTCGTCAGAGCAGTGCTTAAGAGTGATGGAGAAGTAGACATCACTCTAAATGTGCTTAAGGTACATAAATAAGTACTGAGACAGCAGTTTACTCAAACTCAGGCAAATTAACAAATAATTTTATTGAATATTCAATTTAGCACCACACAAAAGGTACACTGTGCTTTGTGTTGCCTTTAAGAAACATGCCGGAACACTTTCAAACTAGAAAAACTAATGTAAAAAGCTTTCTTGTTTATCAACAGAACTTACTATTTGCTTTAGAGAAGCTACTCTGAAAAAAACCACAGCTTTTGTACATAATGTCTTAATTGTCTTCTGGGCAGACTAAGTGTTGTTCCCTTACCCATGAGTTCCCCTTAGCTCTCTTTCATGTCCTGGGGGTTTGAACTTTATTCAAAAAAAGTATCAGGCCAAAGTGCTTTCAGGAAAAGCGTTCAGTCCAGAACTCTTTTAGCAGATGCAACTCACAATATACTAGTCACCTGCTATATCCTGTTGCCTGAAAAGTAGAAGAATTTTGATGGAGTTGTATGAATTGGGCTCGACTCAGTGCCATGCACATTGAGCAAGATCTGGAGTCAGCTCTTGTCTTGGACTCAAAGATAAACAAGGAATACATACTTGATAAGAAAATTGCACCACAGAAAGATAGGTGATTGGGAAGGGTTATTTGGTCTGCCTTCTCTTTCAGTACAGATTTTTATGCTATAATGTATATTATTTCAAATATAAGGTGCTTCTAAAGCCCATGTCGGGGCTGGAACTAGATGGAACTTTCCAACCCAAACTATTCTATAATGCTATTTCATTCTAAAGTATTTACTGGTCCCTCACACAGCCAAACTTTGTTTCTTAGCCTGAACTGTTCAGATTTAAGTTCTCTATTTAACTATTACATTTACTTTAAATGGGCTTTATTTTTTTTTTTTTTAAATTGAGGTGAACTGGAAATATATCTATTTTGCCTGAATATGGAACACACAAATGTTTCAGAATATTCTTTATTTGATGCACCTTGCAGTTAGAGAAAGCTCAGTTTGCATAAAGGGAACTTTAGCAAGTCAACAATAGTAGTAGAGCCATAGTCAAATGAAACTGTGGAATGGACCCCGTGCTAACGCATATAAAGAAAGAACTGGAAAACAGCTAGGCTTCCAGCTTCACTGACTCCAGTATGGAACGTGCTTCTTTATACTCTTCAGCTTCTTCCAATTCTTTTTCATTTTCCTGTAATCAAAAGCAACATTTTTGAGTACTCTGAAAATAACTGTTGTGGGATTAAATTTAAGAAGGTAAAAAACTGCTAACAAATAAGGAGAAGGCTGAGGTACTCAACAATATTTCTGTCCTACTGGCAGCATCTTCCTACACCTCTCAAGTGGATGGACTATGAAATAGGGGCTGGGAGAGCCAAGTCCCTCCCACTCTAAGTAAAGATCAGGTTCATGACAACCTAAGGAACCTGAATGTACCTAAGTCTATGGCACCTGACAAGATACTTGCCAGAGTCCTGAAGGAACTGCCTGATGCAGTTGCCATGCTCCTCTCCATGATAATTAAAAAGTCATGGCAATCAGGTGAAGTCCTTAAAGACTGCAGAAAGGGAATTATCATTGTGGACTATATGAAACATCCTTCTCTAAACTGAAGAGTAGTGGATTTGATGGGTGGACTCTTCACTGGATAAGGAATTGGCTGGATGGTCACAGCCAGAGAACTGGTCAATGACTCAATGTTTGGATGGAGATCGGTGACCAGTGGTGTCCTTTAGGGCTCTGTATGGTGACCAGTTATTTAATATTTTCATTAATGACATAGAAAGTAAGATCCATAAATGTGTAGATAACACCAAGCTGAGTAGCTCAGCTTCTGCAACTGAGAAATGGGATGCCATCCAGAGGAATCTGGACAAGCTTGAGAAGTGGGCCCATAGAAAAACTCATGTGTTTTAACAAGTCCATTGTGCAAGGTGCTGCCCGTGGGTCAGAGCAGCCCTGGCACCAGCACAGGCTGGGGATGGACAGATCACAGCAGCCCTGCCCAGAAGGACCTGGGGGTGCTGGTGGCTGAGAGGCTGGACATGACCCAGCCATGGGCACTCCCAGCCCAGAGAGCCACACGTGTCCTGGGCTGCATCCAGAGCAGGGTGGGCAGCAGGGCCAGGGAGGGGATTCTGCCCCTCTGCTCTGCTCTGCTCAGACCCCACCTTCAGGGCTGCAGCAGCTCTGGGCCCCAGCACAGGAAGGACATGGACCTGCTGGAGGGAGTCCAGAGGAGGCCACAAAGGTGATCAGAGGGATGGAGCACCTTCTTTTTGGACAGGCTGAAAGCTGGGTTTGTAAAGCCTGGAGAAGAGAAGGCTTTGGGCAGCCCTCACAACAGCCTTTCAGTACTTAATGGGGGCCTACGAGAAAGACAGGGACAGGCTTTTTAGTAGGGCCTGTGGTGACAGGACAAACGGTGATGGTTTTAAACTAAAAGAGAATAGATTCAGACTAGATAAAAAGAAGTTTTTTACAGTGGAGGGTGGTCAAGAACTGGGACAGGTTGCCCAAAGAGGTGGTAGGTGTCACATCCATGTAAATACTCAGTGTCAGGCTGGATGGAGCTCTAAGCAACCTGATGTAGTTGAAGATCTTCCTGGTCAGTGCAAGGAAGTTGGAACAGATGATCTTTGAAGGTTCATTCCAACCCAAACCATTCTATGAAATGAGGACTATATAATTTTTGAAAACACATATGCTATGTTACTCAAAGCACAGGTAAATTCTTTTGTCCTGCTTAAGGTCCCAGATAATGGCTGTCATGTGCAAGTGGATTTGACCTATGCATACCTTTATTTCACAGTGCTGAATATCTAAAACCAAGGGAAAAGTAAGAACTTTAGATCAAGAGTACTCTTAGAAAAATGCTTAAGTAGACTGACAACTGAAAAACATACTAGGATACAGTACATTTTAATAAATGCATTGAAGGTGAGCTAAGCACAGAAAGCAACACATGAAGACTTCCAAATTCTTAACAGCAATAGTAACTGTCTCTATTCCTTGTTTTAGATTTGCATACTACGAATCAATAGCGCCATTTCTGTATGCCACTGAAATTTAGACTAACTGTTCAGTAACTAGTTGAATGACAAAAAGACCCTAAATCCTGCCAGATACTGAGCATTTATTTTGACAAACAGTAGAGGCAGACTACCTGAGATCAGGACACCTTGACTTTTCCATTAAAAAGGTATTTACAGTTTAGCCATCACTACATCTGGGACATAATTTAGGATGTGTATTTTTAGCCTCACAGTACCACTTATTGTGTACCAACATTTGTAACTGAATTCTTGATGAGAAGGCAGCTTTTAAAATAAGCATTATCATCTCCAAACATAGTATAGGCTCAGTGAATGTCTTTGTAACAACATACTCTTTATTCCTAAAGGTATTTTTATCTTAAAAAGCAGGGCAGTACTGCTCACTTCAGTATTAAAACATTAAGCAATACTCAGCAAGGACTCCTCTGACTTGTCCATGGCATAATAAGAGTAGTAACCAAAGTACTTGACAATTTCAGTTCCCTACAAGCACATTATATACATTTATACTATCTATAAAATCTAAAGTAGGTGAACTGATTTTTCCAATGAGGGAACTAGCACAGGATTTCTGAGTCCATTTTCACAGTCTGGGATAAGTGTACGTTCAGTGTACATTACATTAAGGACAGCTTCTAACACATACACAGTCTCCACAGACAGAAGACCAAGTCTGCAAAGACTGCTATCTAAAGCAAAATACTGGTATCCTATAGGATGCTGGTCTTGGGACCTACAGAAAATTCTTTAATCCAGTTTTTATTTGCTGCAGTTGTTTATCCAGGAACTGCAGCACTTCTTCATCAGTTGGGGTAAGATGCAATACTTACTAGTAGTTGAGTAAGCTCTGCATGTGCAACTTCTAGTCTGCGTTGACAGTCTGGAATCATCATTCGTGACTCTTGTAAGATCTCGATCTGTGAAAATCAGAAGACAATGAAATTAGAATATGTTTCAGATAGAAACATTATCTTGTAGGATAAGTTTTTAAAATCAGCAATCTAGTCATTAGCTAGGAACTTCAGAACAGTTGTAGTTATCTTTTGAATAGGTTTCTTTTCTTAAAAGACATTCACTTAGCATAATTGCTTAAAACTCCATTAATTTACAGCACATTTCCATTTACTCTATGCTTAACTGAATATCAAGTATTAAGTGCAAGGCAGTATTCAGAATAATCTTTCCCTTAGCCAAAAAGTACAGCTTAGTAAGGTTTTCAGCATTTGTTAAAAAGTCTATTTAGAACAAACTTTCTCCTGCTGTCATGAAGCAGCTTCATCCAAAAGGGGATCAGCTGGTTATATAAATATCTCCTGCATCTTTTGGGTAATAAAGAAAAAAAATGTTCAGATAATACCCCATAGAGATAATTACTGCATGAAAAAAGTTATTGAGTTATTGATCACATTGTGTGCAGACTGCAGGAGGCTCTGACTGAAAGACAAAGGTAAAGAAAAATGAAAAGCAAAGACCAGCAGGCTCATATTTTTGATGCTTATCATGCATAAAAAGTTATTACATATCCTTGTGCTTCATTTTAGGAGAAAGATTATTCTCACCATGCACTTTGAACAAAATTACTAAACTGGCACCCCACTGAATCTGAAAATCCTGCCACCTCCTAAAGAAAACAACCTCAGTTTTAAGAAAGGGAACACTTATTTCATGGAGCATTTCTGGATCTGAACACCAAACACCAAGAAAAAAAGATGTGCAGAGTTGCTCAGTAATGTTAAATCTATTTAGAAATTAAAATCTGTTAGATATTTAGATATGAAACATCTCTGTTCAGGATAACCTACAACAGAAAGCCTTCCCTTTAAATGGCATTTGCCTTCTGTCATTCCTATGTTGTATTGTCCTGGTAGTATTAATGCTGCTGTACCAAAAGGTCATTGTAAAAGGGATGTTAAGCTGTAGCTAAGAATGCATTTAAGTATTCAGAAAGGCTTTGTGTAACAAGATATTATCAGCAAGTTTTTAAGTGTCACTTAGACCATTTGGTGTTGAGAGAAAAAACTTTAGTTTCTTATTCTACACTTTCATCAGTCGATGTAACAGCCATAGAATGAGGTGTGCCATAAACTGCATTATATGATGCCTTTTGCTTTATGTAGTAGAATACCTACAGGAGTGAGAATGTCCTTGTGCCACACAGATACAAAATATTTGTGTGTTGTAAAGCTTGTTAAGCAGATAGTATGAAGTTAGTAACTTATTTGATATGTGCCACTAGATAAGCAATCTGGGAAGGCTTGTAAATCTTGAATCTGTAAGCTATAGTCCTGCCTGCTCTAAGAAATAAACAAATCCACCCAAATAATTCTATTCAAAACAACATTTGACTGATTTCCAAAGGGTTACCCAAGTTTTATTTATATGTACCAGTGGTGCAATGATGAATAAAAATGAGAAAGATGATAAATCCTAGAACTATATTCAGTAGGTGCAAACAGCTGGAGACTAGAACAGGAATTTTGTGGAGACATTATGATTTAACTTCTGCATAAACTAATTTCTTTTCAAGTGATGCTGATAATCCCAGATAACACTAATTACTTTTACAAATATACATAATAAAGTCAAAAGCTCAAACAATTATATAAGCCTTATGATTGGATTTTTAAAAGTGTTTATTCTTCAAATTCTACCAAAATTCTGCCCAACTTTCAGACGAAATGTAAGGGTGACAAGCACGATAGCCACCCAAACTCCAATGCCAGGCACTGCAGTCATTTCCACCTCTGTGATGTGCACTGCAGCAACTCAAAGTCCAGACCAGACCAGAGCATTTCATCCCCAGCCAGCAACTAAGTACCAGGCAGCAGCTCACCTGCTCCTGCTCCCAGCCTAGTGGGGAGAAGATAACGGGAAGAAAAGGTAAACCTTGTGGGCTGATATAAGAACAATGTAATAGTTTTTAAAAATGCAGTAATGAGGGAGGGAGAGATGTTAGTTTTATCAGCTACAAAAAACAGAAGCAGAGTATGTTGATTTGGGTTTTTTCCCAACTGACCCACACCTAAAGAAGAGATTTAGATCCACAAATAATTTGAAAACAACAAAAAAACCCCACCCCAAAACAAAACAAAAAAACCCCAAACAAACTCCTGAGGGCTCTCCTTGCTCTTAGAAGGACACCCTGATATACTACTGGTATGAGGTCACAGGGTATGATGGCAGTATTGTTTCATGTGACAAGAGTAGTGTTCTGAACAGAAGAGGTGGGCTAAAAACCATGACAAATGTAAATGAGTCATTATCTACCAATTATATATACAAAATTAATATATAGTCTAGATTTTAAATACTGTCACATAATCACTTGCCTGTTGTCTATTGCACAGATAATCCTAACAGTATGGATCTACTCAAAGATGGCAGAGGTAAGGAAAAGACATGCAGATAATTATTTGCAAAAACAAATGCAACTGGTTTGAACTACTGTTCCTCAAAAAAGTCTGTAAAGCACTTGGAATCCACTGACTAATTACAGCCATATCTGGTGGCAGGACAGAGACTAAAAGAAAAAAGTTAATCTCTAAGTATTACAAACACCAAATATTCTAAAATTTAGTAATTCCACTAAGTAAGATTAGTAGCACACAATAAATAATCATGCTAAGGCTACTGGTAGGCTAATCCATATTTGTAACTTAAATCCACACCATTGCAGTACTTCTCAGTAGTAGCAAGGAGTAGTATCAAGGTACTGGGCCTTGGTAATATCAATGTACTTGGTCAGGATTGTGATGTAGGGATCTATGGAGTACTACAGCATAGATAACGTAGCAAGAAGCTGGGCATAGGGAAGGCAGAAACTCAAAGCAGATACAGAATTAAGGTGAATTTTGACACAAAAAAACCCTACATAAATGCACACAAGAATTGTAGGAAATACAATTTTATGAGTTCTACTTGCTTTCAGGACCAAAAGAAGTTTGAACTATCCACAAATACCAAATACAACAGCACACTTGCGGTTGTATCTGTTTTGATAAATGTCAAATACATTTATCAAAAGACTCCTGAAGGACCTTGCAATAAAAAACTGGGGAACACCGTTTTGTTTCTACAGTGCTTAACTGCCTCAAGAAATGGCCATGTGTCAACAATAAACTACCTACCACTTCTAGTATGAATACTGATGGAGGAGGAGAAAACCCTCTAGATGTAATACCTTGGTATTTCAAATGAGTTTTCTTTGCAGCTCCTCTCAGGTAAGACCTAATCCTGTTTCATCTAAAGCAGATCACTTTAGGACATTAAAGACATAAAGTCTGGAATCCAGAAGATACTTCTGTCTGCCTAGATAAGAAGGAAAACACTCTTTGGAAAACAGAAGTGGAAAAGGAGGATCACAGGAATGCTTTTTCATAATTTTGTTTCTTTCATAAAGTTTGAAATAATCTTTAATACCAGGTCTGTGTTAAGGATCCTGTATTGAACTTGGTCCAGAGAATTCCAAGTTACTGGCTTTTCAGTAAACAAACTGTGCTTCTGTTAAGGATACTGTCAAAATACATAAGGAGAAGCCTTAGGTCTTCACATGCATTTCCACTGCCACTCTACCAAGCATCTAGAGCTAGAATTCATAGTATTAAACAAAGATCATCTATTCTTAGGGAGCAGAAAAAGTACTTATGCAAATAACGAGATTTATGTAAAACTCCACATTTAATCTAATCTTACTCAATCTGTAAGAAGAAAGAAACTTCGAACCAGTCGGTGGGGAGGGGTTGGAAAGGGCTAAGAATGTAAAAAGCCAACTAAACGAACCAGAATATTTATTTGAAGATAAACAACATTTAAGAAGTTCTAGAACATTACAACCTTTCTTTCAACAAGAAGCCCACCAATAACAAGATCAGCAGCAAATTACCATCTTTCGCATTATTTTCCAAAATAGTTTCCAAATGCATGTCTTTTTTGCTGGTTCAGAAGGCACTCTTTCACCCAACAAAGCATGAGAAATATTGCAGTTTTCACAAATACTGGAAAAAACCTGTGTATGAGCAAGATGTACTACATATACTCTTATGTACTTGAAGCGATTAAATTCTGTGTTAAATCCACTGGATTTTAAATTAATCTAGAAATGACATTACTCAAGAAGTAACTTGGAACTGCAGAATTACATTTAAAAACCTGAAAATTTACCACTCACTTATCAGTAAAAATGTTGCCAGTTAGCAAAACCACCAGAGTATATCTACAATCCCAGAGAGAGGAAACACAGAGTAGATACCTTGCTTTCCCCTGGCTCAGAAGTCTCAAAATAAAAGCATGAGCTGTGAAAGGATGTTTATTTATATATGAACATCAACAACCACAGCAGTACAGAAAACTACAGGTTTCTATCATTAGTCTGCACTCAAATTATACTGTGTGAAAATTCTCCATTAAAGTAGTATTATAAAGTACTGTGGAAAGTCTTCATATATTGAGAATTGCTATAACTGAGTAGAAACTAAGACTTGATTAAGACAAAATCCACAGGGAGTCAGAACTACACTACTTCTTGCTACCCACAGAAACTATAAGCAGAAATTGTACCTGATGGGATAAATCAGAAGTATTTTAATATTTATTACCATAACAAAGTCTTCTTGCACACTACAATGGAATCTTCAGCATCTAACAGCATTGCAAGAAAACTGTCCTTTTTGTTTTTCTGGTATTGAACCTGCTCCTCATTAAGCACGCCCTTCTGGACAGTTCAGGCAAGGCCAACCATTCCAGATGGTCGCTGCCTCAGCTAGAGAAGACTTGAGTCCACTGGAACCATGAGTTGCCCCAATGCATAAGGAGTTAGAAGAAAAATACTGAATCAAACCCTATTGTTCTACAAAGGGACTGATCCCTCATTACAGACCAGACATACTGTGAAGACTACATATGCTGTAGGAATGGCATCTTTCACTCTAAAATGAAATTTTCTGTATTCACTTTTGTATGTAAAACTATATGTTCCCAGTTGTAACTAGAAAGCTAAATGAAAACAGTACTACATCAAGAGGAAGTATTGCTTTTAAGCTTTTTAATAATCCCTCCCTGAACTCTGGATTGATTTGTGTGTGTATATAAATACACACACACACATATATATATATATATGTATGATTTAGCCAAAACCTCAGCTAAACTAATAGTTAAACTGCTCTCCTAGTCTCAAGTGACTTGAATTTGTTCCCACCCCCTAAATGTTACTTTTCATTACCAAAATAAAGATTACAACTGTATTTTAAGAGTTATGCACCCTAGAATGGAAATTAGAGATTAACTAAAAGCAATTCTTAAAATGCGTAACTAGAGATATTTTTTCTGAAAAAACATCTCAAAGTCTTTACTGTATCCAAAATATTGTTCTGAGCAAACTCTCCTGGAACCATATAACCTTCTTCGAAATCTCCAAGTTTTTAATAACCTAAAATATTAACTTCCAGAATGCAAAGTGCACTAAATAAACAAGAAGTGAAAACATCATTGGAGAAACGGATTGCTTTCAAAGTAGATTGGGCAATTCTAAATTAATCAAGACTGTTTTCTGTGAAGGCTTTTGTCACTGGTCTCTAAAAAGACCTTCAAGTAGTAGGTAACAATTTCAGCAGAAGTTCACAGCCATCCCTGTTTTTGATTTTCATGATATCTTGCAGGTCACTGTGGAAACAACATGATACAGTCAAATAATCTGATGAATGGGCAACACTAAAAATAGGAATTTAACTCATTAGTTCTTGTTAGCACCAGATCTTCAGAAAGGCTACTGTTTGGTATATCTTCAAGTCTCAGTCTGGTGAGGCAGAAGACAGGTCTGTTCCATAAATCAAATCTTTATTTATATACAAATTCCTTATTTGTATTTCACTCCCATGGCATAATGAAAGCAAGGCAGGACATAGATATATGAACTGAAATATTAATTTACTAAAAAAAGTTGGTTTAACTTTTTCTAAAAGGGCTTTCTCCTATCTTTTGTTAATTTTGTATTTGAATTTTGTTTAATCTTTTCTTACATTGTTTAAAAATAAAGACAGGATTCCAGAATGTTATATTTATGACTATTAAGTGAAAATAATTTTAGTACAGTTTTGATTTCTGTGAAGATTTGAGAGAAAGCACCTGGGAAATACTTGGACAAAAAACATAATCAAAAGGTAACATAGTTAGTTGAAATAATATGAGTACCATAGTGAAACACAGACATTTCATAGACATTTCATTCTCTTCTGTAGAGAATAAACACAAATCTCCCAAACCCAAGTTCCTCTTGTGAGTAGATGTTATACTTTTCTCCCAAAAGGGTATGTACCAACTGCCCGCAACCACCATCCTTGTGGTAAACCTTCCAAGAAAAAATGTAATCATACTTAACAGTGACACTAAACCATACTCTGGAGCAGGCCAAAGAACAGCATGCCCCCTCCTAATCTATGACTTCACTACAAACTCCAGCACCTCCACAGCTGCATACCCACTACTTTCTTTCTCTGAGGTTTGTGATTTTACCACAAGGATACTGGTATACTCAAGAGCTGAAATGTTTCCCCTTCATATTAACTATCGGGCATTCTCACTTTGCTGTAACATTTCCAGTTAGCAGCAAGCACTTGGTTTACCTACATCCACCCAGACCATGTATCCACTACAGGCTTTCTGTATTTCCAAGAAAGAGTTCATGATGGCCTCACACACAGTTAGCGAGTAACAGTCATGACGACATAAAGTACTAAGTAATCATATACATACATATAAACTATAATCCTTGTAATTTAACACCTTAAAGAAATTTCTATGGCTGCTTTTTATGTCAGGATTTTAGTCTAATATTTACATAACATGAGTCTAGAAAAAAGTATAGGAGATTCCTCTATCTAAAGATTACTATGATTAAATGAAAACAAATAAGGATTTTATAAAACAAGTTATAGGATAGTTTACCTGTTTCTTAATTCCATAATCATCACATGCTTCAGCTTTCATTTTTTCAATCTTTTCTTCTTGCTGTTTTGCTTCTTTTTCATACATGATTTTTTCTTTTGCCAGCCTGCAATTAACAACCAAGTGATTGTGTTAATCTCATTCTATTACAGTAAAAAGTTACATCACTGAAAACAGCCCCCCACTCAAAAGTTACAGGCCTGGAAGATAATACACAGTTTTATAAAAAAAGGCATTTAGCCACTGCAAAAAACCCCCCCTGTATCTAGGAAATAATAAATTTGGCTATAATATAAAAAGAGTATTTTCTCCACTTATCCTGATGCTGGTTTGGGGGTCATAGACAAAATAACAGTTTCAGAACTTATATTCCAACAATTTTCTTTATTTCCTGCCTTTCAAATGAAAAGGAATCCATGTTTTAATCCTATTAATGGGCCCATACTTGGGAGCAGGATGCTTTTTGCTAATAAGCATAAATTCAAGAGTAATATAAGTAAGCTTGAAGGTCAGAGAAATATTAAGCTAGTCTAATATGACGTATTACTGTAACTATTACATTGGAATCCCATTATCAAACGTTAGTATTTGTTACTGCAATTTTGCTGTTGCATCTCCCACTTTATCACACATATTCATTAGGTGTATGTTAGATTATGCAATACTAGATATGAACCAAAGCATCTTTCAGGATCTGAAAAACACTGGCACAATTTCTCTTCAGCTAGTTCAGGAGCAGAACAAACACTGCGATGCTACTGCAGACCTGATATCACGCTGAAGAAAATCCTTCCCCAAACAAGGGTAAGATCAACCTATATTAGATTGTTTGAAGATAATTCAACATCCAAAAGAACATAATCTGATTCAAGAAGCAAAGACTATATTATACAATGAAAAGAGAATAAATAAAGGTCTAGTAGAGAGCTTCATGACCACATTAGTGCATCAATGTAAATTAATTCATCATTTGTCACAGTTAAGTGCCCTACTAGGAGTGCTGAGAATGGACAGAATGCTACTGGGGTGTCAAGAACCTCTGTGAACTGAACCTGCCACAAAAGCAACACTCCAGCTGTATGGCAAAAAAATAATCCATTGAGAATATACTGATAATTCAACAGCTGGAACCCTCCCTGTTATTTACAACAGCTTATTTGCTAAAATAGCTCCAAGCCATGGCTCCACAGCAGTCAGTCTAAGTGGGGCTGCAGCAACATGCACCTGAACTTGTGTCAGTTCTCATGGAGTCACACAACCAGAAAGGGCTGTCAGCCTCACAAAGTAACTTCAGCTGTGTGCAGAGCGCACACTCTGGGTCGACAGACTAGGCCACTTCCTACAAGTAAGCCAAGTACTAGCTTTGAGAATAGAACTGGAGAAAGACAAGAACCTAATTACTAATAATAAAGACACTAAATGAATGGCTGTAACTCCAACTACTGGAACTAGTTTCAGTATTAGCATCAGTAAATATTGATTTAACAGAGGATGAGTTAATTGTTTGGTCAAGGTTACCTGATTTAATTCCAGACAGTATTAGTTACTTTGCTACTTTTAGGTTCCAAAAAAGTTAATTTTAATCAACCCGTGAGACAGACAACTTTTTCTGAATGAGAACAGCAAATTCCCTTGAGGAGCAAGGGGAGAGGTATGACTGAACAACGTTTTTATGTGATTCACTTATTGAAATGTGTACCCCATTCAAACTAAAGGCAACTTATACTGCCAAATGAAACATTTTAAATTATTTTAAATTTTAGCCAAAACAAAAGGTTCAATGCATGTCATTACATTTTCACATTCACATCTCCTTCTATGCACACTAACTTTTAACTGCTCCCTCAAGTTTGCATACTTCCCTCAAACAGGGAAAGACTACACACGTTCTCACCTAGTTTTGAACTTTTGCCTACCTTTCTCACATCTGCATACTCAAGAATTGCATCTGTATTTATTGACCTATTTCTGTAGTAGCTGTACATGTCACAAGAAAAACTTGAAATATTCTGCTTTTAAAAAAAGATACACAAGAAATATGAAAACATTTTCTGTGACAAATTTCCTGCCGGACTTTGTTCAGTACTCAGATTTATCTAAGTTAATGCTCTGCTTATCATTCATAAGATTGGGATGCTGATACCTAATGCTACTAGATCCTTTCTCTAGATGTCATTAAGCCATTTCTATTGCTTATATAGCTTGGGGAGACACTAAGTAAGTCGACAAATTAATTTTAAAAATAAAGAGAAATTTTGTAATAGAGACATACTAACACTTAATAATTTCTTAAAGATTTCAGCGGACATTACACAAAAATACCTGCATGATACTTTCCTCTCTTCTTCCTTTAACCCTTTTCTATCTGGAAAATAGATACTGGGTTGGGTGGGGTTTTTGTTTGTGTTCTTTTGTTCACTGTTTGGGTATTTTTTGGCGGTGGGGTTTTTTGGTTGGTTGGACGGTTTGGTTTTTAAAAAAAAAATTAAAATGGATACAAACCAGAATCTAGGTTGGATATTAGGAAGAAGTTTTTTATGGAAAGGGTGATAAAGTACTGGAATGGCCTGCCCGGGGAGGTGGTGGACTCACCATGCCTGGATGTGGTTAAAAGAAAGATGGGTTGTGGCACTCAGTGCCATGGTTTAGCTGAGGTGTTAGTGCATGGGTTGGACTCAATGATCTTGAAGGTCTCCTCCAACCTAGTGATTCTGTGTGTGATTCATCTTCATATATGGTGTGACTACACACAGTGAACAGAGTAAGAATAGCTCAGTAGCTATTCTTATGCTCAGTAGGTCAAACTGCATTTGTGTGCATTTCAAGAACACAGGTCATTCAGAGATTAAAAAACCTGCAACCATAAAAACCACAAGAGGCTTAACTTTAGCAGACATTTTATGGTGTCGTAAAACATATAAGGTTTAGCAACTTTAACTTTTAAATGAAAGAATAAAAAATTTAGAAAAAATTTGAACAAATGTAAATTACGTTTTATCATAGCTGTATA